>NC_052620.1:1709681-2005066 GCF_016545825.1 Eucalyptus grandis
CCTATATACATCTGCACGTCTGAAAAAGGAGAAGTGCTCTATCTGAGACTCATTCCTGCAGGTACCATATTTCTTGCAGAGTATATACTTAGCATCATTTATAGATGTTTGTTGACAATTGATTATGCATGCTGGGACAGTCTATGTTAAATCTTTATGTTACCAACTGCTTTTCTGGAATATGAAATCCTCGTTTCATGGAGTTTGTTTCACACGATTGGTACTGCATGTATCTTCTGCTGACCTTGGTCTGATAAGTGTGAGTATGGAGCAGACTTGTTGTGTGTATACAGGGACTAGTCTACTGAAATTTAAACCTTAGTGCCAAACTGAGTTGCTGATTCTGTTAGAGACCTTTATTTCTCAGAATGTTCATTGCATCTATGGTTGGCTTCACTTTTAACTACAAATTGCAGAAAAATATAGGAATGACTCGAATGGTCAGGCACAAAGCATAGTTTCACCTGGATTATTCATTAGCAAAGCAACTTTTGAGCGAATTTTTTTTCTTGTTTACTTATTAAAGGTATGAGCTTTGTTTCACTGGAGAAAAGATGGTCAAAGCTACTATGGCTTCTCAAATGCATGAAGCTGAAACAGAGAAATCCCAAAATCACCACTCACATTCTGTGAATGGAGAGAGAAATGACGCTGAAAATACTGTGATCGATGTGTTTCGGTGGTCTCGATGTAAGAAGCCTCTTCCCCAGAAAGTTATGCGTTCGGTTGGAATTCCTCTGCCCCCTGAATATCTGGAGGTATTATTAGCATTATTATTGAGTTTCCTTTCTTTGGATTTTGCATGTGTGCTTTGCATTTCTTGGACTTGGAAGATTCCCAGTACTTTTTGCTAATTTCAACATTCCAGGACATATCTCACCTTGTTACAATAAGCTTAGAGAAATCACATGCTCTTCTTCCCTCCATATCTAGCGTACATAAAGTGAAATCCTCACCATGTCAGTTCATGTCATTTATCACTGGTTTGTATAACATTTTGCCAAAACTACATGTCTCACTTGGAGAATAGAGTATTGCTAGCTATAGTCTGTACATTTGCATGATCCTTGTTCATGTTCTTAATTCAGATGCCGGTCAAATTGGTGATATAAGTATGCAGCAGTATACTCACAAGAAATAAAGTGATTTGTTTTTTCAAGGAGAAAAGAACGATAGGAGCCCAAACTTTAACATTGAACTATCTACCCTTCTTGAATAGGTATTGGAGGAGAATCTGGACTGGGAGGATGTGCAGTGGTCACAAACTGGGGCTTGGATAGCTGGAAAAGAATACTTGTTTGCTCGGGTGCATTTTCTGTCATTGAATTAGCCCTGGTTGTAACTTTTTTTATTTCTGTCCTTATTTCATACGCTTTCTGTGGAGATTCCGGATGCATATTGATTTAAATTAACTAGAAAGTGTATTGGACTTTATCTTGAGTTATTTTGTGGATAAGATCTCTAGAAAGCTAGTCTGACCACAAATTAGCCTGTAAATATGCAATATCCCGGAGTCATGTAGGTTTGGCTTGTTATGTAAACCATTTGTTTGATAAATTGACATGTAATTCAGTTTTCATGTCTTGGGAGTTCTGTAGCATTCAGCAGAATGTTGGAGCTAATGCATCTTTCTAATCTAATCAATTTTGGTTTCAGGCTCACTTATGTTGAGAACTTACATCTTTTGGAATGTAATATTGAAGAACCACTTCACATCATCGGCCACACCAGCGAAACTTGTGAATCGAAATCAAAATCCTCTTAGTCATGCAAGAAGAATACTAGTTAGGCTAGCGATCCTGGAATTTGAAAATTAATTTATCTTTCGAAAGATACATATGCTATTTCTTGAAATTTTCGTTTCCTTACCTGAAGACATATTGTTCTCCAAATTCACATATGAAATGTTTTTTTCTTGATAAATCAGATGAGTCTTGGTCCTCTTATTTTTATGAATCTGTCTCTATAGTTCGTCTAACTACTAATGTCTTTCTAGTACAATATGCCGAGGTTCTTAAGGTTGGGTCTCTATTCAATCATTCAAAACTCTTATAGGTATAGGCTATGAAGCACCGATCTTTGTAAGAGCCTTTGTGTTGTGTCGGACATTTTGAACGCGTGTCCGACACTCTGATCTTTCTTCGACACTTGATCAATACGTATCGGAAAATCCGACACCAAGTCGATTTTCTCGACATTTTTCCGATACTTGAGCTAAAATTCTGACATACGATCCAAATCCGATATGTAATTCCGATATCGAGGTCAATTTTAAAATTCAATAAATGAGAAATCAATATATATATATATATATATATATATATATATATGAAAAAAAAAAAAATAAAAATAATAAATTGAGAAAAAAAGTAAAATTTAGTCTTTTCTTCTCTTTTTGATTCCCACTTTCCGTGATACACAATTCATCCCTTAAGGCTTTTTTTTGTTCTCTTCGACATATCTAACATGCGAGTTTAGAATATGGATCGCTTGTTTTTTCTTCAAGTTTTATGAATTATTTAAATAAAGTTGAATTTGTCAAATTGAAACAATGAATGATATTAATAAATGGTGGATTAATATTTTTAAAGTATATTCATTCTAGGCTTATTTATTTATTTATTTATAAATTTGATTGAAATAATTATAAAAATGATAATTTATTATATGCATATAAAAATATATATTTAATATACATGTCGGAATTCTCTATTTTTTGAGAAACGACGTGTCGGCATGTCGTGTCGTGTTGCGTGTCGATGTCGGTGCTACTTAAGGGTATATGCCATGGAAAAGAAGTGCAGCAGAGATGCTAAAAATTTGATCATACAAATTACAGTACTCACAAGTTTGTACATCGTCTTTTGATTAGTGCTGCATGGAAGATTTTATTATTTTCCAGAGTACCATCTGCAGGAGCTACTTTTTCAACTGCAAAAATGAAAACGTCCGTTCTAAGGTTCTTGTTTGCTCAATTCTAGTTTCTTGTCAAAGTCAGTTGTTCAAGTCTTCAAGGCATTCGCATGTCTCTCTTAATATTAAAAAAAATATTAAAGGGTGAGACATAAAACGATCAATAATAAACTAGGAGTGGATAATTCGAGGTATCTATTCAAAACCATAACAAAGTGCTATTGGCAATAATTTGTAGAAGGGGTGGAGAAGCAATGATAAATACACATTTTGTGTCTCGTTAATCCAGTTTCTTCCTGCCACAACAACGCTACCATCGTCAACAATCACACAGCTCTTCAATCAAATGGTACAATATGAACTCATTCACTAATTAAGACCGAAACACTAATCATCTTAATTAGAAAATGAAGTAACATATGTGAAATGCACCCGGTTACTGAAAACATCTTATCCAGCTGAAATTTCAAGGCTGTCCAACAAAAGCTTTGCCTTATGTTAAAAAAGAAAGGTCTTGTTACTTGTCATGAGAAAAGAAATACGAGGACAAGAGTAAGAAATTCTCTCATGCATGTGTCACGGGCCAAGAGTTTCCTTGGCCTCGGAACGACCTATGTGGCTAGGCCAGCCTTCCTTCTATAACTGTTCCAGCGAACAATACGATGAATAACTTCTCTATACGAGATCGTACCATGCCTAACTTCGCTCGAGCGTTTAGTCTATCGAGTCAGACAGCAGATCTCTTTAGGCTCAACAACTGGTTTTAGCCTGCCTTGATCTCGTCAGTAGAGTGGCATCAGCTCTTGACTAGTTTGTGCACGGGAGGCTAACTCTGCATTCAGAGCTCCTAAGTGATCTAATCCGTCTATCTTAGAACTCCTAGCACCAACCGTCTTGATGCTACTTCCACGGACTAGTTGTGTTCGTCCCTTCTGCCTTCTCACTTTTCACTCAATAACCCCAAGCACCACTCACAAGTGTCACGAGTACGGGGGAAGATTCATGGATCATGACATTCTCCCCCACTTAAATTCGCAATGCCCTCGTTGCGATCTATTTTGTCGCTTCCTTGTGTCCATTAACCATTGATGCGCCACTTTTGGGATTTCACATCGAATGGTCATGGTCGCCCAACAAAACAGGTTTTGCTCCATTGTTAGCTTCTTTTGATCTCAGCTACTTCGCCCTTCTCGGTCACCTGTCCTTTCTTTGGCAAGTGTGGCATTTTCCGCCAACCGCATCTTTTGGCAGCACCATTTTTGCCTATTAAGTATCTTGACCCTAGCCAACCAAATGGAGGTTCTTTCCTTGTTGGAAACGTGGCAGTAGATCTCTTCTTCGAATTCATCGATCGATCCAAGAACGTTATCCCTATTCAGGCGAGGATTCGGTTCTTCTCCAATTCCCTATCAGCAGGCGAGGAACCTCGTCCCTAGCACCCATTGCCATCCTAGGAGCAGAGAGCCGCGCTTCATTTGAGCATCTTTTGCCCCGGCAATTCACTTTCCGCCCACTAGGACTTGTACCACTAGTACTTATCAGTTCGACCCGCATTGGAGTGAGAAGTTCGATTCTCTGACTCACCCACTTACTAGAGGGATTTCAACTCTGATACCATTTGTCACGGGCTGAGAGTTTCCTTGGCCTCACGACGACCCATGCGATGCCTGGGGAGCGGAATTCGCTAGGCCAGCTTTTTTCTATAGCTCTTCCAATGAACAATATGGTGAATCGCTTCTCTGTACGAGATCGTACCATGCCCAGTTTCGTTCGGGCGTCTAGTCCATCGAGTGAGACGGCAAATCTTTTTAGGCTCAATAATTGGTTTCGACCTGCCATGGCCTCGTCAGGAGAGTGGCATAAGCTCTTAACCAGTTTGTGCATGGGAGGTCAACCCCGCCTTTAGAGCTCTTAAGTAATCTAATCCTTCTATTCTAGAACTTCTAGCACCAACTGTTCTGACGCTACTTTCACGGACCAGTTGTATTTGTCTCTTCACTCGATAACCCCAAGCATCACTCACAAGTGTTACAAGTACGAGAGGATTCACGGACCGTGAATACACGCAATTCAAGAGGAAATCAACATCCACTTGCCAGCAGTAGAAATATTTTAATACAAATATGTAGCTACCAATGGAATGAATGCATGTCTTATATATTTTTTGATCAAGATCCCTCAGGTCCTGTATCATATACTCCTCACAAACTTCCAAGCAATGATTATCACCACATACTCATGCTGTAATACAGATGAAAATCCCAAGTAACTGTTGAACCGATATGGCTCTAACAACATTAAAGCAAAAACAACAACTAATATGAGAAACTACATGTTGCTCGTTTTAGCGTGTCCTATATTTGGTACCTTAGAAGCTCATCTTTCATTAATCAGGTTTCACTCAAGATCTTCAAAAGTTTCCAGGAGTTTTGGCTTCTAGGTCATTCTCCTTCATAAACGCAGTGGCACGGAAGGATAAAAAAGAATCCTAGACTGTTGCCAAGGCCTCAGAAATTAGAATAGAAAATTAGCTTCTTGTGCTTCTGTGACTATTCTACTGCATAACTTATGCAAACTCGTGATTATCGTGATTTTTTCTTTTTCATATCCACAGTCCATGGGGCAAAACAATATCACTGCCTAACCAGCCGTCATCCATGGGCACAACTGATGTTCATATTACTCTCACGCTCCATGTGAATTTGGTTTTCACTTCTCCATAGTTGTCGAAATTATCAAGTGGTAAAAGAACTCGACTGTCAACTGGTGGCTTCTTCAAGTTTCACAGCATCTTCTTCATTCCTCTATGATTTTGCCTCTTCAAGCGCCTCGTAGAACTTGGCGACAGAGTCCCATCCCAATTATTGGAGAATTGTCCTGAGAAAACTATCACATGCTGCATGATGTACATACTCCAGATCCACATTTGCTAGGCACCTCAAAAGCACTTAGAGTCCCCCTCTCTCTAGACCACCTAACTTCTTTCAATAAATTGCCACCTACTCAAAGAAAGAAAGAAAGAAAAGCTACCTTCCATGGATTTGTTACTGATTTAGCAGCTTGTAACATTGATTAGCGATGAATTCACTACCAAGCATCCACAAACAAAAGTTATGAAGAAACACTAATTTAACGCCTCTCGAACAAATTCCACAACACGTTGTTCAAAGTTCCCACGCAATTGTAGAACCAAGGAATTGAATTAAAAGTCCAGGTCAAATATTACATAATACAATTGGGATGTGTCAGGTGTTACCTGATCTTCAGCAAGCTGCATGAAACCCAGAACCTCAGCTACACATCCTTCAAGTCATCAGTTTCCATGGCTTCGGTCGGCGGTGGTAGTCCGTCGCCTCTTCTCCAGTCTCCGCCACCATCGGTTCGCTAGGGACTCTGTTTCAGGGAGACAAACTTCTTCTCTTCGTCGCCTCCGTCGTTGGTAGGTGGCGATCTTACAGCCGTTAGAGCTCGGTGTTGTTGGATGGGAGACAAGCTGTCGCGATGCTGAAAGTGGCGTTGCTGGACAATCATGCAAGTCGTTCTGTATATCTGTTTTGATGGTTCCGTGCATAAGTGGACCATTGGCTTTTAAATACGTTGATTTATGACTAAACTCGTGGAGTAAAGCTGGATCCACAAGATCTTTAACCACAGCTCTTAAATCTTCCTCTAGTTGCTTGCATAATATTCGGAATCCACACTTTTTTGCGACTCCACCTGATACTTTAACACTGAATTGTACATGACTCATAAATTTGAACAAAATTGACTGCTCCCAGCAACGGCTCAAATGGTGTGAATGATACAGCCAAGCTATGATTTGCAACGGGAGTCCATCCATACTTTTTCAGCATTCGGCCATTAACTTCTAATTCCACGTCGTATGATTGTGACCCATGATCCTGTTCGTCAGCACTATGAACACCACAGAGAATGAATCCAAGAAACTTGCGACACAAGTCCTTAGAAGCCCTAAAAGATACAAAATCTTTTTCAATAGGGAGGACCCACGCTGGTAACTCTTCTCCAGGATAAGCATCATAGAGACCCTGTTATAAGATAAACTGTCAGAAATTACCCGAATAGAAGAATTCAATTTTGAGCTTAGTAACTAATCCTAGCGAATTCCACTTCTAACTAGAGCTCTATAAATGAGTGGAGATACATTGATCCTTGCTTATAATAATATACAAGTCTCATGTGATAGAAATGATTCTTATAAAAGAACGGAAGCCACCACCATCATGTGCATGTACGTGTAGAACCACTTTAGATTTATTTGCTTTTCTTAAGCTTTCTATCTATCGTTTTCTGCTGTTGCAATATACAAGCACACACTGAATCCAGTATACACTCCACATTAATGTGTGTTTGAGAGAGAGAGAGAGAGAGAGAGAGAGAGAGAGAGAATCTTACTCGGCGAAGCGGGTATTGCAAAACCATCTCGACAAACTCTCCACCGTCAGAACCATAGGGATAGACAATCGTATAGGGATACGGGGGTGGAATATGGGTCGGTAGACCCAAGAATTCCAAATGTTGGAACGCTAGTTATTCTGGTCTCCCCCAGCATTAAAGAACTCAATTTGGGACAACAAGAATGATTCTCGAGAAACTCCAATTCAGTCAGACTACTTCCAGCAAGGTCTAAAGATTTTAAACTTGAAAGTCCGATCTTCATAGATGGATCAACAGAATCATCGTACTTTGGAAACCCAATGAAGGATATGCAACCTTGAAGATGCAGCTCTTCAATGTTATGTAACTTGTACATACTAGACGGAAGACTTACCAGATTCTTGCAAACAGATAAGTTCAATTTCTCCAAAGAAACAAGATTTTCTATTCATGATTGAAGTTCTTTAGTAGCAGTCCCTTCTATTGAAAGAAGTGTCAGGCTTTCAAGTTTATGTGGAATATCAGGGAACCTTTCCAAATGTTTACAATTTGTAAGATGAAGACACCGAAGTCTTTTTGTCTTGAGCACATTCAGAAAAACACCAAGTCGAGAGCACCCATCTAAAGTCAACACCTATAACTTCTCAAGATATGCAATCGACTCATGGGCTTCTACCAAGTTTTCATAGTAAGAGAGAACCAATTCCTCGAGATGTGGAGTACATGAGAGGTCAGGGATACGAATTAGGGACTTGCAATAACTGAAATTAATGTACTTCAATTGTTGTAAGTCCTTCAAATATGGCGGAACAAACATCTCAGTCAAAGTTACTATGAACTAATTTGCTGAGAATTGCGCGTTGTATTGAGAAATAAGTAAACACTTAGAAACTTTACTAAAAATTATAAATCTATACATATATGTGGTAAGAGAATGAATTTAGAAATGACAAATAAAAAAGCTAATGGATATTAGTCAGAAGTGGGCCATGTGGTAAAAGTATGCCGTGTGGCAATTAGAAAAATAAAGTGAAACGCCACGTGTCAACCATGTGAAGGCAGGCCACTAACAAGTTTAAGCCGCATGTTATGCCATGTGCCAATTGTAGAAGTACAATGAATGTCACGTGGCGAGCACCAAAATGAACATTCTTTCTATTCTGGTTTAGACTATAATTAAAAGCTTTATGTCAAAAATATATATTCTATCACAATGAATTTTTCCCAAAAATTAAGAAACTTTTTTTAAGCCATTTAAACACGATGAAACCAACTTTTTAAAAAATTTTGAAGAAAAAGGTTCACATATTCAACTCAAAACCTAGCTTTGACTTTCAATTAAGAAACTAGCGGAATACCGTGTGGATCTTGTATATCAAGTTATTTCTAAATGCACACGCGTTACAGGCAAAGTTTCTAATAAATATTTAATTTCATCTACTTAGAAATGCTGCTCTTCACAAACTGATTTAAGCATTTAAGAATGCCTTGTTTACAGCGTAATGCATTCAAACCTTGAAAATTCTTTTTCTTCAGCATTTGTTTATAAATTTCTTTGTATTGTGTATTAGTTTCTAATAAAGCTGTTTCACTTAATTTTTAAATGCCAATTTTGCTGCACGTAAACATATTTCCTACTCGAGTAATTAGGGTCATTTTGAAAGGGAAAAAAAAGAGAAGTGGCTTCAAAGACTAGGGAACACCACATCGTTTCGTGTTCTAGTACATGTAATACACATATACACATACAAATGAAGTAGACAATGAAAAGGTCTATGCAGGTAAATGCTCACCTTAAATTGTTTAGGCACTACCGTGGTACTGGCTTTGCTCATATCAATTCCCACTAATTTCATTGAACCAGAGGAGTATCCAGTAATCCGGCGAGCACATCCAGGCCATTCAAACCATCTAAGCCCCTTAGGAAGACATAAAGGACCTTGGAAAGAATCCTGCAGGTTGTGCAAGATGAGCAATCTCAACCTTCTCATTTTTGTAAAAGCATTAGGATGGATACACATCTCTGTCCACTCAGGTAGCTTCAACACTATGGCTTTTACAGCACAATCTTCCTGCATATGCAAGGTTATTTAGGTTATACATATTTTTAGTAATTAAAGTCAAAGAAAAGGAGCACAACTTTGATCGTAATCGTAATTCTTACCTTGTCATTGGACAGAACCTCATCAACATCATCATACAACCATAGTTTGCTGCGTCTTCCGGGATCATCGCAACATTCTTGGTTCACAATATCCTTACCCATCAATTGAATTAAGTCATGCATTTCTAGGATGTCGGACTCAATTCTTATCAAGGACCTCTTAACAAGAATTTCAAATTCTGCAGTTGTCTCAAGATCGCAACTTTCGAGAATTTTCTTTGTATACTCCCTTTTCCACCCCCTAAAGAAGCGGGCAATGTGGAGAAAGATTTCTTTCTCATTTTCATCTAGTCCCTCATAACTAATTTTGAGCACGTTATTAATGTTTCTGTTAGGACTCCTAGAAAATTTCATTAGTGTACTTTCCCATACATCTTCTGTTTCACCACATAATAAGGAACCCAACACCTCAAGTGCTAAAGGAAGACCTTTAGCATAATTCAGAGCCCCATTTACTAGATCTATTCTGATTTGGTGCGTCTGAGAAGCATGCTTACTGAGCAGCTCACAAGCTTGACTGTCATCTAGTGCTTCAACTTCATGCACATGATCTTGATATATCCCCTGACAAGTTAGCAAATGTTTGTCTCTTGTAGTAATAATGATCCTACTCCCATTACCAAACCACTTGCCTTCTCCTGCTAAAGCATTTAACTGGCATAGGTCATCCACATCATCAAGGATTAGGAGAACTTTCTTGTGACCAAGTCTACGTTGTATTATATTAATACCTTTATCAAGAGTGGACACTTCTAATCTTTGCTGCAGTAATAATGTATCTTTTAATAATATTTCTTGCAAAGTCACTAGATCCTTGCAACCTTTTGATGTTTCTTGAACATTTGCTAGAAAACACGAACCCTCAAATTGTCTAAAAGTAGAATTGTATAGGGCTTTCACCAATGTTGTCTTCCCTATACCTCCTTGTCCCCATAATCCCACCATGACAACATCATCATTAGATTCAAGGTTTAACATTGATTTTAGCATAACCACTCGAGATTCTATTCCAACCGGGTGCTTAGCAACATGCAAAGGCATTCGGTCAACATGATTGGAGATCCATTTCACAATATCTTGTATATACTTCGACTCATCTCTGACAAGAATAGAAAAGTTTTAGCAATTTGAATAAGCAATTACAAGCAATCACTGGCCAACAATAACAAAGTAGTGGGTCACATTTTTAGATAATTACAGCCAAAACAAAATGTATTCCCCACTTAGTTGAATTAGAACTCTGAGATAACAAGCTTAGGATTCAACATTTAGTCAACCGATTCATGTATCTATCTACATAAGTGATTCATGTTCTTGATTCACTTACTTTTCTTTTTGACTATTAACCAAAAGGAGCTATTTAGGACGAACTTTGAACGGCAATTAAGATTTCGATCTGAAAATTATTAAAAAATCCCTGAAGCACGATGTCTTTGCCTTACACAGTCTGTATAGACTAATTATCCTGTATCAAGCGTTGCTAACTGCTTTATTCCTTCTGAAGAAGAAATGGGGCAAGTGCAATAACACTACTTAAACATTTTGTCCATTGGTTGATTAAATTTTAATGTTTTATCTTTTTCAACTGAGTCTGTAAATTTTTCAGCTGATAAAGTCCTAATTGCTAATTGCTATTACTGAAAAGAGCCACGTGTCCATTCTATGTTTTTTTTTTTTTTTTTTTTTTTTTTTTTTTTTTTTTTTTTTTTCGGTCGAGTCAGCCATGTGTGAGTAACGAGTTTAACACTAGGTTGCCAAAATTGAATATATGTCGAACTCAATTGACCCAAATGAAATGCAAACAACTCAAATAGCCCACAAACAAAACGTTTAGAGCTTTTATTATACTTTGAGGAGGGCAACAAGGATCCAAAAGAAAGAGCCATAGACCTTACGAATGAAACGGGGCTTAGCAACAGCCCAAATCAGAATAATATTGTTTCATGTACGAAATTACTAACTTTAACTTAAGCAACTTAAGAATTTTTAGGATTTATAAGATGAAGCATCCATGTAGATACTTACAAAGTTACAATCATGTGTGCGTTGATTAACTAATTAATTAATTTTTGTGAAAACAATCTTTATACTTACTTGTAAAGATTAGTTTCTTACACAAAATATGGACTCCACTCTACTTACCCATCATTCAAAAGCCAACCGGACAAGTAACCAGCACTGGAAAGAGCTTTCTCCCATCTCTTCACTTTCTCCGAATCCTCCCCGAACTTGGACTTGTGCTTATCTAGAGCTCTTTGATAACTCATTCTTCCCTTTCTCATTTCTCTTGGTTCCACTTTATAAAACACTGACAGAACGGTGAGGTTCCTTTGCTCCTTGCACTCCATAATCTTCGCCACCTCTTCCAAGCACCACTTTGAGGAAGCGTAGTCCTCAGAGAAAACTATGATTGCAATGTGTGATTCTTCGATGGCCTCCATAAGCATCGGCGATATCTGGTCACCCTTTTTCAGTTCTTCGCTATCCCGGAAAGTGTGTATTCCATTCTGGATTAAAGCTTGGTAGATATGGCCGACGAAGTTGTGACGTAGTTCTACCCCTTTGAAACTTAAGAAGACGTCGTAAATCTTTTCGGGTTTCAATGAAGAAGCCATTGGATGATGGAGTGTAACAATCGGCAACAATTGTGAGCTAAAGATTTGAAGCTATGTTTTCTAGTGGTAATCAGGTCCAAGATGAGTAGGTTCCAAACATGGACCCTATACGCGACCTTGTTATAATCGATCCTTCTTTTTTGGACTTTATACCAAATCCTGTTTGTACTAGACCATATTTTGGAACCACCCTGTTTAGTCCGGTTACAGGATCAACCCTATTTCCACTGGAACTTGTTTTACAACTGCCCGATATTTTATACGGTTTCGAATTTTACATTAATATGCGAAAAGACAATGTAATCCTTCTAATTTGTATTGAAACATTAAGCGCCAAATAATGTGGTTCTGCGACCGTATAATCAACAACTTGGAAATCAACACCCCATTAGTTTACATGTCCTTTGGAGCATGCAGTTGTAATAATGTCCAAAGGCTCTATTTGTGCTGACCAATAGAGCAAGACAATCCCAGAGTCCAGCAAAATTATGGAAGATCGGACCAAGTTTGTAATTCTTCAAGGGTGCAAGCTGTCCAGAAACCAGCCCCAGATAAGCGCAATCGAGACCTGCGAGGAAATCATAAGAATCTTCGCATAAGCTTTGGAGACATTGATGATGGACATGAACCGTAAGGAATCAACTGAAGGTCATCAAAGTTGCTTTCCCAGGATATTCCTAACATACCTACTCCAAAAGCTGTATACAAAGATACGTATGATGATTAGATAATGTCCGTGATTTATATATCATCATCAACCCAGTGCTTGCATGACGGAGGAGATAGGTTTTCTTTTTGGTCCAATGGAGGAGATGGGTTAAGCATGAAGAGTTTCCACTGCTTTGCATGTGAAAGTTGCATGGCTTCAATATGCAGACATAGCTAAAATACAAAGTGTAGTTTCCTTAACACTACAAGGATGACTCTCTTTCTCTCTCTCACTGAGCAACAGAAACATTGTTTAATCAGCGGTTCAATAATAAACTAGTCCGAGGGGCCTAGTGAAGCAGAAATTCCCCAGGTACTTCCCAAAAGCACAGACTCACCAAAGGTCCAAAGGAAGCATATCTCCCAGATTTTACAAGAGTGTCATATAAGAATTTGAGCAGCCACAGGATCCTCGTCGTCATATATTTTTTAGGGTTATTCCACAGGATAGAGATACAACCACAACCGTATCCCTAATTTCTCATCCTCTTTGTTTTGTCTCTAAGCTGTAGGGTCTCTCACCAGTCTCTATCTCCCTCTCTCTCAACGGAACAATCTTATATTTTAAGTCAGCAACATACAACCGCAAAGCCCAGATCAGCCAATCCTTCGGAACCGAACCTCCGACCCTCCCAAAAAAGCAAAGGGAAAAGGGGTTCACCAAAAAAAATCAATTTCGGACTCACCTCGCTCTGGAATAGCTGTGTCGGAGTCGGCGAGCTGCAAAAGAGAGGCGATGGCGGCGAGTCTGGGCCCAGCGACAAGAAGACGAGAGGTGCTTTCCTGCGGCGCACCAACAAGAGGCGAATCGGCTAACGACGATGCTGGCGACTGGCGAGGGTGCGGTGGATCTAAGGTTGCTGGGCAAAGGTTGGCTGTGTACAGAGGGTTCCTGCGAATCGCAGGCTGCGATTGAGAGAGAGAGAGAGAGAGAGGCGGGATCGCACGAGCTCGAAGAGAAAGAGAGAATCGCAGGCTGCGATTGAGAGTGCGAAGGATCGCGCAAGCTCGGAGAGATAGACGCAGATGGAGAGAGAGAAGGGTCAGTGATATGAGATTTCGATTTTTCCTGCTCAAAGCATCAGTTAATCTATAGGATGAGATTCAAAAGGGTCAACGGCTCCAATCGTCCCGGTATGATATCAAGTTATGCCATGAGGCACGGTACCTGTGGAAAAAAAATAAAAAAAATGAAGAGGCACGGTCCCTGCGGAAAAGTAAACGGAATTGTGTGCACGCAACAAAATACAAATAAACTTTCTGAATGACTGAAGAGGTAATCAAAATGAAAAATAATAGATACATTGGGAATTTTTTAATTTACATACTTCGAAATGTACCAGAAAAATAAGCATCTCTAATGTATCTAATAGTATGATATCAAATTATGCCATGAGGAAAGGACATATAATTAAACATGATTAACTGATTATCCAGAAGCCTTTAACATAGTTATTGGACTTAGAACAATAAGCTACGAAGCCACTAGTCACCTTTTGATGATCATAAAGTTGTTGCTGCACAGCAGGTTGTGATGGATCAACAGAAGTAACTTGAACATCTTTGACGCACTCAATGTGCTCTTTCCAAATACACCTTGATTGATTTCTTAATCTCCAATCAACCCCAAAATCACCCTTCAAAAAAAAAAAAAAAAGAAGAAAAAACACTACGCTTGAAATAACCCCTATGTCCAAAATAATGCCTTAATAGTAGTTGTGGGTGGAAGGGTTAATGGATATGGTTGGTGAATAAAGAAGTAACCGATGTCAGGAAGCATTGCTATTTTTTTTCCCTTGAATTTACAAGGTTCTTGACTATTTGGTAAGGCATGTATATAGATGGAAATTCTTGAAAGAGCTGAAAAATGGAAATGAAGGAAGCTGGGCATTCTCTTAACAGTGTAGTGTTTGCTAGTTTTCCTACCCACACCTTTTTGTTCCAATCTAGTTATGTGAGAAGAGTGAATAACATAAATGTTAGTATGGCTGAGAACAAAGGCTTGGACTATGGCGGATCGAGAAATATAATAGGTATATGATTTTTTTTTTTTTTTTTGTAATTTTCTCTAATTTGTCCATGAGTATTGCATAAGTTATCTACCATGTGCATTTCTTTTACTTTATTATGAGAGATTAGACCATGTGTGACCACGTGAAGGATGTGTCCGGTAGTTTTTACCCTCTTTTTTTATTTTTTATTTTTTAAATTGCAGTGTGCACTTTTACTCATGTTAACTAAATTTTACTTATTCAAGCCCCATACCACTCAATTATCTAAGCAATCGAAATCTACTTATATTCTAACAAAGAAGCGGAACCAAAAATGTAAATATAGCCGGGACATTAAGGGGTGATGGAATTGGGGGGTAGTGGAGGTGATGGTCAAGTTATGTTTTGGGGACCCTCATGAAAATTGAAGCCGACACCAGGGATAAATGGATCATGAAAATTGCTTTCTCCCAATTAGATCTGTTAAAATGCCTCATAAATCCATTTTTTGACCCGTATGAATGTGAAATAAGTTAATATATGGTATAATAATATTAAGTAAATAGTCATATATAAGTGTTAAAATGCCATAAATGAATTTACAACTTACTTAAACCCAATCCATTTCTATAACTTTTTCTTTAGTCTCTTTGGCCTTCACTTGATCTCTCGCTCACTCATTTCGCACTTCCATCTCAGTTTGGCAATGAGTTTTCGTAGATTGGATTAAATATTAAATTATTTTAGTAATATAAGTCGAGTCGAGTATGGATCATTAGATTTGTACTACATGAAAATGAGTCAAAACAAGCTATAAATCTATTTGGATCGAACCATTTAATCCCACCCATCCATTCAACAAACTTACCCCCAATCATGGTTATGGTACGGCAGGCAGGCGAGCAGTTATAGAAGCGAAAGTGCTCAAGGTGTCCACAGAATGGTGCCAATGACGGTGGAGGTGATGAAACGAAAGCAATTTGGTTCGCCCGGTTGACGTATTTAGTCAAGCAAAGTATTTCCGTTAGCTTGAATTTCCTGGTTAATGGAGTGATCGTAGGTGTCTTTGCACATAATAGGATCAACCTTGTATATAACAATATGCTCTTTAATACTTCCATGACCCCGAAATTGCCACCGGCAAGGCCAATGACAATATTAGCTTGTGTGATTCTACTAACATTGACGACTCCGTCGTTTGTGACCAATCAAAGTGCAAGAATGGCTTGTTTGGCTGAACCAATCAGATGGTGCCACAGAACCTCAAAATGTTCCTCTTTTCTATTACAACTAGAGAGAGAGAGAGAGAGAGAGAGAGAGAGAGAGAGAGAGAGAGAGAGAGAGAGAGAGATGCAACTATTCCTACAAATCTCGCAATGAAACCATCATCATTTACAACATGCAACTTTCGGAAGAAACTAAGAATTTGATGCTTCCATCGTTTTGAGAAACCTAAATAGCCCAGCTGCTTCCCTTATCCGTGAAAAGTTTATGCAGAAGGCTTGGACTTCAATCAGGATCTCCTTGACTGCCCAAAATCATTAACATACAGAAGAAGGCAGAAAAACAAATCATGTAAGAAATAGATCATCCCTCCAATATCGTTCTACATGACACTGAATATTCTCTTTATTCATTTCGCTATAGCTGGACGGCATACTAAAACAAATAGCAAGCAGATTTCATTCCATCACATGGATTTTGGTTCATCGTAGAAAAACAAAAACAGAGCGCTCAATCTTGACCCACATTACCAAAAAACTATTTCAGATGTCATAATCCCTGCAGATATCAAATTCTGCAAACGCACGCAGAACACACGGGATTCCACCTTCGAAGGCCCAACAAGAAAAGAAACAAAGGACAATCCAACGCATAAAGGATTCTTACAATTCTTGAATGTGCCCGATCTCAGGATCTCCTTGACTCATGGATCTCAACTCATTTTGTTTTACTTTGGTTTCGCGTGGGTTAGCAACCATGGAATCTTTCTTTTCTCTCCCATTCGCTGCCCATCGAACTCTCTCCATATATTTACATAATCTGGGAAATTGTTAACAGCTTTCGGCATATTACAAGTGATACAGTAACAAGGAATTTACTTGAATTGGTGATGGTTTATCAAGGAACATGTCACGCCCCGATCCTCCGAGCGCGCAAACATCCCACTCTCGATACAAATGCGACTTCCCGAGGACACGTTCCGACCCATTCATTTTTATTGCACATGCGGAAGCGAAACAAATCCCCGACAACATTTAACTTGGGATAGAAAAGCAGGCAATCAATCACAACCAAATAAGCTTTCTATAAACACATAGGTTTATATACAACACTGGATGTCTACAAAATAGACAGGCTCAACAAAAAGGGAACTGTCCTATGACCAACTTGTCAGACACGTTCGCCGATTCTTCAGCCTCCACCTTCCGAACTCCAGGACTTCCAGTCCTCCACGATCGTCATCTAAGGACCTGAAATATTATCCCACAACCGGGATGAGACTACGCCTCGCGAGTCCTACCCTCTAAAACTCAATTAGGGAAGAAAATACGCCTCGGGCGCTCTAGTCACACAAATAGGATAGAGGACTTACCTCGCCTCAATTCCTTCCTGCACGCGCCTTAATCAATAAATATTGACAACCACATCATCCAAACAATTCAATTACTCGGATCGATTCAGCGATCAATCGACTTAGTCGATTACATGTCATCGAAATCATCACACGGTCATTCTGACTATTCATTCTCGACTCTCAATCACGGCCTTACGAGGCAAGTCTATATGTAGTGGCATTACGGCCCCACTTACAATGTTATATGTAGTGGCATTACGGCCCCACTCGCAATACATATGTAGTGGCATTACGGCCCCACTGGCAATGTTGTATGTTGTGGCATTACGGCCCCACTCGGCAATGTTGTATGTAGTGGCATTACGGCCCCACTCGGCATAAATTTAGATTTGATGACTTTCTAGGTTCAACTCACAACCTCTCACGGTCATTTCTCATCAAAACCAACACTAATCAACTTTGGGATAAATCCCCACATAAACATACATTCAATCCATCGATACAAATTGGACTTACCAACCAATTACGGTGCCAAAAGCCAACACCGAGTATTTTCAAGTTAAATACCAAAACTTCATCAATATCACTCAATTCCATACTTTTGGAATAATTAACCATAACCATCAATCACTCAATTTCTCAATTCTAGCTTACAATTAACACAAACCGACCGCACCGGCCGATCGGCGCGAAATTCTAACGACCTAGCCATCCCAAAAATTTTCGAAATTATTAAATAATTAAATTTAATTCCGAAAATTAAATAATTAAATATTATATTATAATAAAATAATATTTATAAATTCGAAATAATTAAATAATTAAAAATAATTAATTAGGGCTTAAACAATATTACACTAATTTAATCATACAACTAGCCCTAATTAAATATCCATTAAGCTAATCATACAAATAATCTAATTTACATTAAAATAATCTAATCTAACCACCTAAACTTAATTAGACTAATCTAAACACCCCTTAAGCGTCATTAACTCACTAAGCAGAATTAGAGGATAAACTCACCGGTTTTGCGCGCCGGTGAGTTCACGCGACACGACACCAAGGCGGTCGATAAACCCCAAAGCGGCGACACCAACGGAGGCCGGGAAGGGCTTGAAAACGGGCCACAAGGTCTCCAAAACCTTGTTGTATTCTGCTTCTGATCTTGGCTGAACTGCAGAGAAGAAACCAGCAGCTTCAATGGCGAAAACGGGCCGATCGGAGCTCCGGCAAGCGGTGGTTGGCAACCGGTGGCTCCCGGGGTCTTGGGGATCTTGTAGGAGGTTGGGATGGACAAAGGAACGGTCGGAATAGGGCGAAACAGCAAGAAAACCCGAAACAGTGCAGGCTGCAGGCGGACCGACGGACCAGCGACCGGTTCCTTCACGGCGGCACCCAGGCCGTTCGGCGGCTCCGTTCGGGACGAAATCGAGCTCGTTGGAACGGTCTGTATCTCCCGGTCACGGTGATATGTGGCTCGTTGGCTGATTCATCCGGGAAGACCACTTTTGACTCGATTCTTTGACGAAGGGTCAGCTGGAGCAGAAACTGAAGGAGAGGGAAAACGAGGAAGAGAGGAGCTCGTCCGGTTTGGAGGCCGAATGGGGAGAGAGAGAGTGAAGTGAGGGCCGTCGAGACCCCCATAAATGCTTGCTTCAAGTCCCCATGCCAAGCCATCATCATTTTCTCTCTCTCTTCTCTAGCCTTTTCTCCCTACCACTAGGGTATTTTGGTCATTTCACCTTGCACAAATTACAAATCTGACCTTGGGCTGAAATTGGTGGATGGGCCTAAGAAATGGGCTTGGCCATGAATAAGAGTGGGCTTGGAAATTGGTTGGGCTTGATTGGACCATGGGCTTAGAAGATAAATAGTAGGTTTGGCCCAATGGGCTTATTTGCTTGACTTAGGCCCATTAAGGTGGCTGTCCAACTTTGGGCCTAGGGCCCACACTGGCTTATCCCGGCCCACGATCTCACGGGCTCGCTTCCTCGGTCCGAAAATCCCTTTTCCAATTGCTCGGCTTAACCGGCTCACGTCGATTGTTTGATGTAGCTTCATCCAAAGTCCGTCCTGGACATTCCCGATAATTCGAAGTCCAATAATAAGTTCTCTTGCCATGTCAATTTCGCCAAATGCCATTTCGGTTACAACTCAGACTGACGGGTGGCTTTGAGGATTCACGCGTGACCGACTCGTATCAAATCACGTTCAAGACATCTCGACGCATGGACGTCCTTGACTGCATGAAATTATGGGGGATAGATTCTTATTTCAAAGTACACGATTACTGAGGATCGACATAGGGTCGTTCGTGGATTCGATAACAGTAAACGGAATCACCCGTCGTTCCATTATGTTCTATCCGCGAATCGACTTTAAGTTGTCCTTAGAATCGGCCTACCTATCTACAGGATCGTCCTCACGTAAATCTCACGGTCAAGTCGTTTTCCCAGGTTGAGTCCTTTAGTCGTACGAGTTCTGTCCTCATTAGCCTTTCCCCTCAAGGTCAGTATCTCAGGAGTGATTAATTCCGAGTGAGATCAACCAACAATGCATTGATGAAATTCACATCCATTCATTCCTCAGAGGACTCGAATTTCAGGATGTCACAGAACAAGACAATATAAGCTTGTTAAAGTGGTTTGGACAAGTGAAACAATGACCTTGAGATTTTTTGCCAGAAGATGTAAATTTTGATGGAACTGTATTGGAAAGGCACATGAGGCCTTGGGTTATGCCAGGGGAAACCATGTAGCGATCCCTTGTTCGTAAAAGGCTTTAGCTATTGTTGTCAGGTGTTGGGGATTGCAAATTCATTTTCATGATTACCATTGAATTCAATGTTGTATCATATTATGTTATTCTCTATACGCATGCAAATTAGCTAATCTAATAAAATTAGTTTTTGTCCTTTAGAATGAACTGCGGCAACAACAATTTGTACGAGAAGTTCCAATACAATACGATCTTTGCAATGAACCTTGGTATGTTTTAGTTTCCCATTTGTTATTTCCAGCAGTTTGTCTTCTAGAGAGTTGAGCTTTTCAAGCACCATAATCTTGGAATTTATCCCTTCTGTTTTGGTTTAGCATGTCGGAGGAAGCTGCCCTTGTCAATTTTATGCATAAGTACATATGTATACTCTCAATTCTGCGCTGGCTTGAAGAGCCCCATGCTATCATCTCTTCACTCCCGCTTTTGGAGCTTATTTTGGATGGAACCCCTTGACCTTTTGAGCGACATGTCTTTTGTGTTCTTACCACCAATCACATTCCTAAAAGGATGGGAATAGTCCATACTGATCTCCCCGTGCTCATGCAACTACATCTGGGAATAGAGGAAAATTGGGCAAAAGATCTAGTTTTCCAAGGAAAATCGTGTAAAAGATATAGTGGTTCATGAAAAAGTATACCACATCACATGTCACATGTATCAAATTTAGTCAATGGCTAAATGAGCACCTAAAGAATTAACCTCGCCGTCGCCTAAGGCTACATGCTTAAAATCACCTGCATACTTAAAATCACCAACATACCCATTAATGAAAAGTTAAGGCTAACATGCTTGATTGGTTGTAGCTTGTAGGACGAGGGCCTGTTAAGTATTTTGTCTTAGTTGTGCATGCTTAGGTTATTAGCTGGTCAAGTCTAAGTCATGTGCCTCTATCTTGCTTGTCAAGATTCTGTTCATTTGATTAGAAGTGCTCTGATAAATTACAATTGCTTTTTGTGTAGGATTAAATATAGCTTGAGCATTGTCGTGGACAAGGGCCTGAAAAAGCCCCTATATACATCTGCACGTCTAAAAAAAAGGAGAAGTGCTCTATCTGGAGACTCATTCCTACAGGTATCATATTTCTTGCAGAGTATATACTTAGCATCATTCATAGATATTCGTTGACAATTGATTATGCACGCTAGGACAGTACGTTATATGTTACCAACTGCCTTTATGGAATATGAAATCCTCGTTTCATGGAGTTTGTTTCACACGATTGGTACTGCATTTTGAAAGGGCTAGTATAAACACCTAGAGGGGGGTGAATAGGTGTGAAGACAATTTTTCGCAAATTTTAGTAGAAGTAATTTGCCTTTAGAAGATAACAGACTATGAATGAATTTAAAACTTAAACAGTTAAATAAAGCTACGAATTGAAATAAGGAGTTTTGGGAAGAGAATAAAAACACAAGGTTTATAGTGGTTTGGCTTATATCAAGCCTATGTCTACTCTCCTACGCTGACAGCCCACTGGCTGAATTTCACTAATAATCAAAAGAGATTTTACAGCAGTGTGATATCGACTTCACAGTGAAAAGTCTCTACTGGTCTCTCACAAAGTCTCACTATGAGTTTCTCTATTTTGTATACAACTTTGAGCTTAGTTAATGAAATAGCAAGGAACTAGAAAGCTTCAGACTTTGAAAATTTTCTTTCACGCACACACTCAAACAGCTGAATAGTCCACCTTAAAAATACTTCTTCATGCCCTCATGACCGTTGGCACTTTCCAAAGGAATTCTTCCAATTAACCCGTTGGACAGAATCAATCAAGGGGATCTTGAGCCGTTTGATGATTAAGATGAAAGCTTGTCAATCTTGTTCGCTCATACAATCGGGATTTTAGTTTCTAAAAGTATAACTTTCCAAATTTGCTTGCGTTCCAAAAGATTTGATTGATGAAATTGATTCCATTAAGGATAATCAATCACGTAGGTGCTAAATCCAGCCATAAGGTCATCTATAAACTATATAAATCGAATAAAGATAATCTCGCATCTAGATAAGTCTTCATTATTCAGTCTGGAATTTGTCAGTGTGAGTAGACTTTGAACCTAAAGTTTGACGTTTTTCAGACTTTGACATTTTAGTCTGGAAGTCTTTAGACTAGACTTTTAGAAAGGTTTTGTCAACTTCAAAACAGTAAAAGAGTTTTCTCCAACAATCTCCCTCTTTTTAATGGTGGCAAAACTTTCCTGCAAATTTAAGATCTTTTGACATGCAAAACAACTCTTAAACGGTACATGATATCTTATGAAAAATTAAGATCTGGATAGTACCAATTCTGCAACCATAGAAACCATGTTAATCCAGAAAAGATAATAACTATCCAACCATAATTAATATCACCAAAGTAAGTTATTGCAAGCGTATAAAAGTTCAACAAAAAAGTTCAACAATTAAACAAAGGTCCAACAGTACCAAAAGTTCAACCATAACCAATAAAAAAAGTCAAATGTTAAATCTGCACATTCTCCCCCTTTGTGTCAATACAAAAAGTGGAGATGTATAAAAGTGTGATGCAATCAGGGCTGTTTGGAAATACGAACGATCTATAAATCCCCCATAGATTAAGCTATCTCCTCTAGCTTTCTCATAATCTCCTTCAGCTTCTCAATATCTTCACCCTTTGCAGTCTCTTGAACTTGAAGCTTAAGGGCCTGTACTTGCTCATGTAGAGAATTTGATATAGACTTCAAAGCTTTGTAGAGGTTCTTGATCTCAAACTCCATCCCATATTGTTGACCCTTCAACTCTAAAAGAAGCTCTAGCAGCCTTTGAAAGTCTGATGTAGGTTCGGTTGATGCATTAGGTTCAACCAAATTAATTTTAGGAGTGTTGAGATGTGAGGGAACATCAGCAATTCGATCACCAAGACTTGGAGAGGATGCCTCAACATCAGCTTTAGGAAATTGAGAAGCATAGACATCCTCTAAATCGGTAGGAGAACAACTAACACCATCACTAGTAAAAACAGGTGAAGAAGAAGTACTTATGTTCTCAGCAGCTTCCCTATCTTCGTGGCTATAGGTGGAGAAGATAAATCTTCTTCTTGCTCAAACATAGCTTCAGCTCGCAAATGATGTTCTTTTTCTCTTGTATCTCCTACAGTTTCACTCCTAGTCTTCTCAGAATCATCTGACAAGGATACTACAAACGTTGGTTCAAAAGAGTCATCTTGACCCTATTCCTCTTCTGTTTCTCTTCCTTCTTCTTCTTTTTTTTTTTCTCTTCTTTCTCTTTTCTTTCCTCTGCTCTTCTTTCTTCACTTCCTTCTCTTCTCTACTCCATTTATTCTCTTACTCTTTCCTCTTTATTCTCTGGCTACTCAAAACTAACAAAACTCCGTAGATTTTTCAAGGCAAAAGTGTAGAGAGTGATATCATCCGCATCCTCTTCTTCGTCTTGCAAGATAAGGGCTCTTCTGTTTTTGATAGGTGCACTCATAGGCTCCTTGCCTTTTCTTTTTCTGTATGACAGAGTCTTGCTTTGCTTTGTTGGGGGACTTCTCCTTGAAGCGCTCTAAAGCTTTGTTCAGTTCTTTCAATTTCCATTTTGACACCATCTTCAATCCTATAACCATAGAAGCAATGGTTCGAACATAGAGAGATGCTGGAAGCTGAATATGAAAGTGTCGAAACAATTGAGTGACCAGCGCAGAATAAGGGAGTTGTCCATTTTCCTTCACAACTGTCCTGTACATGTGCATCAGGATTGTGTGTGGCAGCGAGAACTTCATCCCATTACTAATGGCAAACATCAGTTTTGCCTCAGAACGAGAGACATTTGTCTTGGAGGTTGATTTTGGTCGGATGCAATTGATTACAACCTTGTGCACCAAAATGTTTGAGGCAGACATTCTGGAGTAGGTAATGCCACCTTCAGCAAGTCTGTCCCTAACAAGAGACATTGTTGTATGACCAACAGACACGTTTATTGGTTGGAAACTCCATCTTTCCACACCAATAACATTAGCCAATGTGTCCACATCCACCACATACTCTTTATCCCTCATAGTAAAACGAAATCTATTCGCATCTAGAAAGGACAAATTCGAATAAAAATATGCAGTTAATTTAGGGTAAGTGACAGAAGTCTCAGAACAAAATCTTTCAAATTGAAGGAGAGAAAACTTCTCCCTCAGGTTCACCTTCAAAGAATCTAAAGAATCAAAATCCATAGATCGAGGGTTCATTACCCCTCTCTTCAGCAATCTCGAGTAAGTCTTTCTGTGGTCTTTAGAACGAAACAAACTCGTTCCCTCACCACGCGCATAAGCAGCAATGCCCATTCTAAGCTGAAATTTTGCATACGTTTTCTCATCATCGTCCTTTACCTCAGGCTGATTAAAGGAACCAAAATGGTGATTAGCGAGAAAGTTAGCAAACGTTATGACCGCCGTTCCTTGAGGCGCAATGCCTAACCTTTCCATTGTTCACAAAAAACTGAGTCTCATTTCTATATCATCTCTCTTTCAGAAATTCATCAATAAAGGTCATGGTAGAACCACCTTGCTTTAACTGATTGTAGAGTTTAAAGATAAACGGGGTTTTTTCATTCTTACAAGTTCAACATCTTCTATGATCTTCTCTTCCATTGGTTGGCACAGAGGATTTTGAGTGGCACGCTGTGAAGAATGATGCTGTTGAAAATGTTGTTGTTGTGGAGAATCTTCTTCCTCGGTTAAGTCAAAATGAGTAAGACCCTCTGGCATATTCTGTGGTCCTTTGCTTGCGATCCGAGACGACTTTCTTTGGAAAGGTGTTGTCGCATTTGATCTCAGTACATGATTCTTCAATTCCAAAGTCTCTCAGCTGTTGCCTTATCCACAAAATTTGAGAACAGCAGCTCCTAAGAGCCACATACTTTACTTCTACTGTTGTTAAAGTTACAGTACTCTACTTCCTTGAGAATCAAGACACTAGCTTGTTGCCAAGTAGTTGACAAGTACCAGAAGTATTCTTTCTATTAACTTTAAAACCTATTAAATCTGCGTCTAAATATCCAAGGAGAGTAAAATCTCATTCTTTAGGATACCACAGACTTAGCTTTGGAGTAGTTGCAATGTATTTGATAATGCGTTTTGCAACACTTAAATGAGATTCTTTGGGATCTGATTGGAATTTAGCACAAATGCAAACACTTAACAAAATGTCAAGTCTAGATGCAATAAGGTAAATAAGCGAACCAATAATGCTCCTATAAAGCTTCTAGTCTACATTCTTTCCTCCTTCATCTTTATCTAGCTTCGGAGAACTTGACATTGGTGTCTCTGTCTTTTTGCAGTTCTCCAATTTGAATTTCTTAATGAGATCTTTTGCATACTTCTCTTGGTGCATGAAGAGACCTTTCTCCGATTGTCTAACTTGGAATCCCAGAAAGAAAGTTAACTCATCCATTATACTCATCTCGAATTCATCCTACATACATCTAGAGAATTTCTTGCATAAATTTTCATTAGTAGATCCAAAAATGATATCATCAACATAGATTTGAACGAGCAGTAAGTCTTTACTCTCTCTTTTTATGAACAAAGTAATATCTATATTTCCTTTAATAAAACCATTTTGGGTTAGGAATTTACTTAACTTTTCATACCAAGCTTGAGGTGCTTTCTTGGATAAATCCATTGAGGAAGGCACTCTTCACATCCATATGGAATAACTTGAAATTTTTATAGCAAGCAAAAGCAAGTAATAGTCCAATTGCTTCTAACCTCGCTACTGGTGCATATATCTCATTATAGTATATTCCTTCTTCTTGCATATATCCTTTAGCCACGAGTCTCGATTTATTTCGGATCACTTTTCCTTTCTCATCCATCTTATTCCTGAAAAAGCATTTAGTTCCAATAATAGACTTACCTTTAGGTTTAGGAATTAGCTCCCAAATATCGTTGGTGCTGAACTGCCTAAGCTCTTCTTGCATAGCTTCGATCCAGCTTTCATCAGATAGAGCTTCCTCTACACTTTTGGGTTCTATTTCAGAAACAAGTGCTAGTGCACTCAACTCTTCTTGCATTTTGGATCTGGTACAAACTCCTTCATCAATGCTTCCAATGATGAGTTCTTTGGGATGACTTGACTTATGCTTCCAGTTGTTGGTAGGTTTGAGAGTCTGCTGATCCTCTGCTTCAGTTGAATCTTCTAGTTCTGCTTGAAGTTGATCTTCAAAAGTCTGAACTACTTCGGGGGAAGTAGACTTTGTAAAGTCTAGAGTAGGTTCAGATTCTTCAAGTTGAGTTTGATCCAGTTGATTCTGCATAGAATCTTGAAACTTGAGGTTCATAGATTCTTCCATAGATTGAGTTTTTTTTGTTGAATACTCTATATGCTTTGCTTGTAGTTAAGTAACCAAGGAAAATTCATTCATATGATTTTTCTTCAAACTTTCTAGTTCGATCATTTGCCCAAAACGAGAGGATATATTGCTCTCAATTAAAAGAGTTCTGGCCATCTCCTGCAAAGATCTATTCTTCATTTCTACAACTCCATTTTGCTCTAAAGTGTATGGAGAAGAGAAAACATACTAGAAACCAGATTCATCATAGAATTTCGCAAAGTCTTGATTTTCGAATTCACCTCCATGATCTGTTCGTATGCTTGAAATAGTATAACCCTTTTTATTCTGAACCTTCTTGGCAAACTTTTAGAAGTGAGAAAATGTTTTATACTTATTTGCCAGAAAGTAAACTCAAGTAAAACGAGAGTAATCATCTACGATTACTAGGTGATACTTCTTTCCACCAATACTTTGAGTTTTGGTTGGTACAAAGAGATCCATATGCAGAAGTTGCAAAACTCGATTAGTAGAAACTTGATTTATAGATTTAAAAGAACTTCTAACCCGTTTTCCCAAAACATATGGAGTGCATAATTCAGTCTTTTGATATGTCAAATTGGGAAGACCACGAATAAGCTTCTTGGAAGAAATCTTGGCAATCTGCTTCATATTAACATGGCCAAGCTTTCAATGCCAAAGATTTGCTTCATCTTGAATGGAAATAAGACACTGAGAACTTTCTGATTTTATATCCATAAGGTAAATGTTCTCATGCCTTCGTCCAATGAAAGATTAAGAGAAATCTTTACTTGTTCCCGAATATATGCCTTCTTGGAAATTTATTTTGAATCCTGTATCGCAAAAGTTGACTAATGCCGAGTAGATTATAATTCAAACCTTCCACCAATGAGACATTGTTGATAGTGAGGCTTCCAATCTTCACGGTTCCACAACTAACAATTCTTCCTTTGTTGTTTCCTCAAAAGGAAACTTTTCCACCATTTATTTGAACAAGTTTTATAAAGCAACTCGAATTTCCTGTCATGTGTCTTGGATAATCACTATCCAAATACCATTTAATCTTTTTCTTGATAGTGACCTGTGATCAAAAGAAGAACTTAAGTTTTCTTTGGTACCTAAATTTTCTTTGGTCCATGAGAGTTAGTACTAAAAATAGTCTTAGCCCAATTCCTCCTAACAAGTCTCCAAACCTTGGGACATTCCTTCTCGAAATGTTCTGAACCATTACACTTTGAACATCTGAGAGCACTTCGGCCAATAGGTTTTACAAAAATTTTTTGAAAATGATCTCTGTAAAATGCTCTTGTAGGTCTTTGTTTAATTTTTTCTTTAACTTTGGGAAAGTCGATTAAAGGAATAGTTTATGAAGTTGTGCCCAAACTAGATTTGTTAAAATAAGGTCTTTGTACAAAAAGAATTTTCTCCAACTTCTCGGATCCTTGTTGAAAATATTTTTGTGATATTTGAAATATCTTCTTTCAAAAAGACATTTTCCTTTGAAAGAGAATCTGCATTTTTTTTCTTTTTCAAATCAACAAAATTTTTATCCAAATTTTCAAACTATTTTTTCCAAGAATTTTCCTGTTGCCTCGATTTAGAATTCTCCCTCTTTAGCTCAGAAATTCTTTTAAGAGATGTTTTGAGACTGAGACAAAGTTCATCTATATACTTCGAGACTTTAATAGGGAATTTTAGATTGCTAACCTCAATTTCTTTGTCTGAGTTTGAGTCTGATTCTGATTTGGCCATCAAACATATGTTGGCATATTCTTCATCACTTTCCTTGCGCTCCATGTTTATGCTTTGAGAGCCTTTTTGTATTTCTCAATTCTTCCATTCTTTTTCTTCAACAGAGGACAGTTAGGTCTAATGTGCCCATTTTTCTTGCATTTGAAGCATATCGCATGTTTGTTGTTTTCATTGTCCTTGGTTAGATTCTTTTGGAATTTTTGAGTGCTCTACTTCTTCTAGTTGAATCTTCTTCCCTTCTTATTCAACTTTCTGAACTTCTTAATCATAAGTGTTAGTTCCTCATCGTCCATATCATCTTCTGAATCTATATCATCAGAATTATTGTTAGACTTTAAAGCAATTGACTTCTTACCTTTAGGATCTTCTTCCTCATTGATTTGCTCCACTTCATATGATTGAAGTGTGCCTACTAGTTCATCTACTGAGAGAGGCATGATCCTCTGGGTTTCTCTAATCGATGTTTTCACGTGATTCCAATCTTTGGAGAGTCCACGCAGCAGCTTATTGACCTTCATTGAAACTGAGATTGGCTGTCCTTAGTATGCAAGGCTATTTACAATCTCTGTGAAGCGACTAAACATATCAATGATGGATTTTACAGGCTTCATCTTGAAGGCTTCATACTGTCCAAGTAAAATATTGATTTTTGTTTCATTTACTCGATCAGTTCTTTTATAGGTAACGTGTAACCTGTCCCAAACTTCTTTTGCTATTTCACAAGAAGAAATTCGGTTATACTCAGTGGGAGATAAAGCACAATATAAAGAGTAGATGACTTTAGCATCAAGAGCTTGTCTCTTGGTTATTTCTGCTTGTGTTAATTCGCCAACATCTACAGTTTCCTTTCCTCTTTCTGAGGTTGATGTAGCTTTGGGATTGATCCCTTTTTCTACCACATCCCATTCCAGGGGATCTTTCGATCTCAGGAATGTGTTCATCTTATTTTGTCCACACATTGAATTCTTTCCCATCAAAGTAAGGAGGTCTGGTGTTACCTTGGCCTTTAACCAAACCTGGAGCCAAAATACTAGCCATAGATTTTTAGCTTAAGAAGTAAGACACTTCAATAAAATAAGCACGCAAGCTCTGATACCAATTGAAAAGGCTAGTATGAACACCTAGAAATGGGTGAATAGGTGTAAAGACAATTTTTTGCAAATTTTAGTACAAAAAATTTGTCTTTAGAGGATAACAGACTATGAATGAATTTAAAACTTAAACATTTAAATAAAGCTACGAATTGAAATAAGGAATTTGGGGAAGAGAATAAAAACACAAGGTTTATAGTGGTTTGGCTTAGATCAAGCCTACGTTCACTCTCCCACGCTAACAGCCCATTGGTTGGATTTCACTAAGAATCAAAAGAGATTTTACATCAGTGTGATCTCGACTTCACAGCGAGAAGTCTCTACTAGTCTCTCACAAAGTCTCACTATGAGTTTCTCTATTTTATGTACAACTTTGAGCTTAGTCAATGAAATAGCAAGGAACTAGAAAGCTTCATATTTTGAAAATTTTCTTTCACGCACACACTCAAACAGCTGAAGAGTCCACCTTAAATACTCCTTCATGCCTTCATGACTGTTGACACTTTCCAAAGGAATTCTTTTAATCAACCCGTTGGATAGAATCAATCAAGGAGATCTCGAGCCGTTTGATGATTGAGATGAAAGCCCGTCAATTCTGTTCGCCCATATAATCAGGATCTTAGTTTCCAAAAATAGAACTTTCCAAGTTTGCTTGCCTTCCAAAAGATTTGATTAATGAAATTGATTCCATTAAGGATAATCAATCACGTAGGTGCTAAATCCAGCCATAAGGTCATCCGTAACCATATAAATTGAATAAAGATAATCTTGCTTCTGGATAAGTCTTCATTCTTCAGTTTGGAATATGTCAGTATGAGTAGACTTTGAACCTAAAGTATCACGTTCTTCAGACTTTGACACTTCAGCCTGGAAGTCTACAGACTAGACTTTTGGAAAGGTTTTGTCAACTTCAAAATAGTAAATGAGTTTTCTCCAACACATGTATCTTCTGCTGACCTTTGTTTGATAAGTGTGAGTATGGAGCAGACTTGTTTTGCGGTATACAGGAACTTGTCTACTGAAATTTAAACCTTAGTGCCAAAGCTGAGTTGCCGATTCTGTTAGAGACCTTTATTTCTCATAATGTTCATTGCATCTATGGTCCGCTTCACTTTTAACTACAAATTGCAGAAAAATATAGTAATGACTCAAATGCTCAAGCACAAAGCATAGTTTCACCTGGATTATTCATTAGCAATGCAACTTTTGAGCGAATTTTTTTCTTGTTGACTTATCAAAGGTACGAGCTTTGTTTCACTGGATTAAAGATGGTCAAAGCTACTACAGCTTCTCAAATGCATGAAGCTGAAACAGAGAAATCCCAAAATCACCACTCACATTCCGTGAATGGAGAGATAAATGACGCTGAAAATACTGTGATTGATGTGTTTCAGTGGTCTCAATGTAAGAAGCCTCTTCCCCAGAAATTTAAGCGTTCAGTCGGAATTCCTCTGCCCCTTGACCATCTGGAGGTATTATTAGCATTATTATTTAGTTTCCTTTCTTTGGATTTTGCATGTGTGCTTTGCATTTCTTGGACTTGGAAGATTCCTAGTACTTTTTACTAATTTCAACATTCCAGAACATATCTCACCTTGTTACACAGTAAGCTTAGAGAAATCACATGCTCTTCTTCCCTCAATATTTAGTGTACATAAAGTGAAATCCTCATCATGTCAGTTCATGTCATTTTTCGCTCATTTGTGTAACATTTTGCCAAAACTACATTTCTCACTTGGAGAATAGAGTATTGCTAGCTATAGTTTGTACATGTGCATGATCCTTGTTCATGTTTCTTGTGATATCTGGATTTCGCTGGATCTCAAATACGTAATGGTTCGTGACGGGTCCACGAGTATGTTGTCGGACTACATCGTTGGCACCACTGACGGCCCCAGTTTCATTACCACCCTTGCCATACCAAACGTCATGTATTGTCACGCTCTCGTAACAGCACCTCGTCTATAATTTTCTCATGTAACGCGGTCAGCTACAAAGGAAAACGTTAACCCCGAGCTACCACGCCAATCAACCGAGCTGAAGACTTGAATTACGTGCGCCCGCCACAGTCGTTTCTCTCCTTGGATAGCCATGCAAGTGGCCATATTTTCAGCTATGCACACGTCCATCAAAGAGTCGACAAAATGGGGAAGATTGACTCCAAATTTTGCAGCTACGTTGAACCATGCAGCCACGTTAAACGGCCCCTCCTCCATGCAGCAAATGAAGATCGTTGACTCCCGAGTGCTGCAGCCACGCCTCCCTCTCTTGGACGATTCAGGCAACGGCCACGTTGCCTCTCCTTCGGTGGCCAGCAAGCCTCAAGACCGAGACATGCAGAAGCCACATTCCCCTCCAGCTGCCGCTTGCCCAAATGGCCACCAACTCAGCCACATTGTTGACTATCAAAGTCAACAAGCGGAGCTTACGAGGCTAGCAAAAGACCACTCTTTCTCCTTCGCATCTCTCGGCACCCAGCTCTCTCCCTCTCTATTCCAGCGGCAAGTAACCCGGAAAATCCTCCCCGTCTCGCTGGCGTTTTGCCTCAAATTACCAGCCGCACCACCAGCCTCCATCACCGCCGTCCCTCAGCTTGCTGCCGACCAGGAGAACTCGCGCGCACCGTCGTCCCCCAGCCGTGTCGTCTCCAGTTATCAGCTCCACTGTGCGTTGTCATCGCTTCACCTCGCCACAGCTGCGCCCACCGCTCACCTTTCAAGGACCCGAGGCAAGTGGTGGTACTGTCGTTCTATATTGTGCGAGAATATCCTGCTCGTGTGTCCAGGTTAGGATTGGTGAGAACTCGGGTCGGAATGCGGTAGGCAAGTCGGAAATTAAGTGCGTTGGACGATCGGGAGTTGGATGGATGGTCGGGCAATTACGGATCGCCAGGGGTGTGGTAGCTGGTGCCGCATATATGTAGTTTAGCTCTAAAAGGTAATTCCAGGGCAGACCAGGTCAGGCTAATTGGAGTCAAGGAGTCTAAGCAGGAATAGCTACTCTTTCAAAAAATAAATGATTTATTCAATAATGGAAAATCTCCTTCATTAGCTCGTTTCGTTGCGAAATTGTATTAAAAAAAAAAAGGAAATGTGTTAGCCGTCGGATAGATGGTACGAAATTAGCACTAGTCAATCTTGTAGGCGGTCCGGTCTGAATTGTTGTTGTCTGATGCTTGAAAGGTGCAACGTTTAGACGGCACGGATTTGTTCTCGGCAAGATGAGCCGATTTTAGTGTCAAGTTACCTTGTTGTGCGTGTGATGACCATCGGCAAGGTCAACACAGGTTCGGGTGTGAAGCCATGGGTTCTAACAGTCATAGGATGGCTGCACCGATTTTTGGTATAATTGATTAGTGCTGGTCGTTCCCGTTCTATTGTGGTTCTGTTCGAATTAAGGTAAATTGGACGTGTTTCGCTTAGGGTCGAATGCTAGAAAACCTTAGCTGAGTTGTCAAAGTCAAGTCAAACAAAAAATGGTGCGAACCTCGGTTAGATGATCGGTTTTGATTAAACGTCTATAGTAGTTCGGGTTAGATGTACGTGATGACATTAATAAAAACTTGTTAGGTGTTGCGTCATGGTTGAACTGTTATTGATGTCGTCGGGTCCCTAAGACAACGATGCCCCATGTGTCGGGTTGCTTGGAGGGTCGTGATGGTGATGCATATGGATGCCTGGGGATTGATGAGCATCAGAGGTGCCCCGGGTGTCGGGATGCCTGGAAGTGTGATGAACACGTTTTGGATGCCTGGGCACATGATAAGTCCTGGAGGTCCTTGTGATGCCAGGTAGGGTGCGAGATGCCTGATGGTGTGACGAACATGCTCTGGATGCCCAGGGATTGAAATATGGAACCGGAGATCCTCGTGATGCTAGGTAGGGCGCGAGATGCCTGAAGGGATGCAAACACTGGTCTCTTTGGAAGATGACGGCAGTTCGAATTAAAGTCAAATCGATTTTCCGAATTGTTATGATTGCTTAATTGTCTTTCTAGTGTTTCGTTTATGTTGTTCTTTCAGAATTTTAGTACCCTAAGTCGTTTCATTTTACATATTGCATGTTTAGGATATTGTAGGTTGAGTAGTGGTAGACTTGTATAATATGGTTTGTCAGGCTTCCATATGTTGAGTAGTCGTATTCACCCCTTGTGGGACTATCATATTTCAAAGACGTAGATATGTCACTCCAGCCCACGTCTTTTGGTATGTTCTATGATATTTCCATCGACCTTGACTTTCTGAACATTACATTTATTCAGATTATGGTGATCCTCACCGTGGATGCTGGACTCACCACGGGCCCCATGCTTATGGGGTTCATCGTCTTGTTTGCCCGAGTCAACGGGCATATGGTGGGGCCGCTACCACTTCTGGAGGATGATGATGACGGTTCGTGTGACATCTTGAATTTTCGACCTTGTCTCGATAAAATGAAATGGGCATTTCGTCGACACGCCTATGGTCCTATTTCTTTGAGTTTGCCACTTATAAGTTAACTAACTTATTGGGTGAAGCCTTCAAGGGATATAAACGTGGCAGACCTGAGAATTCGATCGGAAATCGATTGCTTGACCATGATAATCGACAATGGTCAATACGACACTGTTATAATTGATTTGTGATCGGATATATGTTGATTTGACGAAATCATGTAATTGAATTACGAGTAATTCCGCATGATTACGAAATTCACATCGAACGACACTTACCTGGTTTTCTATCGATTTTATACTCGGTGTTTGTAATTGAAACCTTGCGATTTTTACGACAACCGAGAGTCGTCTACAAGTTGGAGATGCACAAATCTGGATTGAGAATTATCGACCACGGGTCAAACGCGATAAAATCCCTAAAAGCTACCCAGTAGGTTAGGTTGTACTAAAATCGCATTCGGTCGATTTTAACCACAAAATTGAACTCAATTTTGGGAATTGAACGTTCAAGCGTGTCACGATTTATTTTAGTGCCTCGTCTCATCTTTTGAAGAAATTCTGTTGAGTTTGAGATTTTTGTGAAAAATCAATTGGGCAAAATCAAAATGGATTGAATTCGGAGGGGCACCCTTAGTTGGAATTTTGACCACCAATTTGAGTTGCAATGTGAAGAGTTGAAGGGAAATTCGTATGGGCTGGTACCATGGACTTTTTGGTCACCAAAATGACTTGATTTGGTGAGGAATTGAAGGAAAATCAAGAGAAATTCGTAGGGGCAGATTGCTTGCCATTTTTGGCCATCAAAATGAAGTTTTTGTGTGAAGTAATGTGGAGAAATTGGCCATTGGTTACTGCCTAGACTTTGGGGGCAGAAGACTTTGGAGGCTTGGGCACTCAAGTAGCTTGATATTTTGCTTGAAATCCCATTGGCTGCATGCAAGACTTTCTTGGACCCTTGTCTCTCCTTGTTCCCCCACTCTTCCTTCTCTCTTCCCTCTCTCCTCCCTCATTGTGCGTGAGCCTCCCCTGGCCGAACTCTCTTTGCTGCGGCTTCTTCTTCCTCACTTCTTCTTCTTCTTCATCCTCCCTTGCTACAACATAGAATCGATCAACACACAGCCGGCCGTCCAGCACCTCCTCATCATCATCTTCGCTGATGCCACCAGCCCGATGACAACATCCAACTCTAGCTGCATCACCCGCCAGCCCTCACGCCTCAACCAACTTGCCATCCCCAAGCAACCACTGAACCGCTAGTAGCTTCGCCTGTCCCCATTCGAGCCATCAGCCGCCCTTGGTCGACCGTCCACACCTCACCGCTCGTCCCCGTCGTCGCCAGCACATGTCCGATCCTCGTCAACCACCTGTTCAAGGTCAGCTCAGAGCCGAATCTAGCAGCAAACCGTGAGGCTTGTTGGCTATTTTTCAGCCTCGTTCGGCCCTCCGTTAGAGACGCCATAATCATGGGATCTCATCGTCGTCGCACCACCATTGCCATGAACCCGTTACCTAGCTAATCCGGTAAGTTAACTTCCTAATCCTTGATTAGGTTGTTAATTGTACTTAGGATATTAGATTAGTGTTAATTAGCATGGTTAGATTAGTGCTAAGAAGGATTAGTGTTAATTAAGTTGGATTAGCTTTAATTCGGATCGATTTACTAGACCCTCGCCGCTTGCCATTTTTGTGGGGAAAAATGTGCTACGATTTCGAGATTGCTTTATTCTTGAAAAATGTTATAGACATCTTCAGTTATGACATATTTTACTCAATATTTTAAGGATTTAAAAGAATGAGATTTCAGTTTCATTATTTGCAAAATAGAATCTCGAATTGTGCTGGAAATAGTGATCTTTTGGTGTTTAATGGATTTTTATCAACTATTAGGATTTGAATTTTGAAAGAGTTCCTTCACAAACGTTTTTCATCACATCTTGTAGTTTAACATAGTCAAATTTCAGATCAAACGGACAAGTTTTGGACTTCAAACCAAACTGATTTTAGAAAACATAATTTTTGAAAATGGACATAGTTTTTGTAATGGTTTGAGCGATTTACTGCTCTTCTAGAAGGATCTAGGTTAAGGTTTCTTTACAAAAAATGTTCATTTAGGTGTCCTTTATAACATATTCATATTTGAGAATTTTTTGAGTTCGTTTGATTATGATTTTGGAATTAAACTTGCAGGGGCGCAAGTGGCTCGGTTTCTGCCGGTTAGAACAGGTAGTGGTTTTGGTGATTGTTCATGATGGTGTGCTTGCTGGGCAATGCATATTTAGTGCTTTGGTCGAATTTTGGCATGCTTCAAACTTATGCATGATAATATGTGAAATTGATTGCTTAATTGTGTAATTGGATGCTTGGTGTTCATTATGGATTATTATTGCAAAAATCCGATTTTATGGTATTTAATTAGAAAAATACCTAGTGTCGTTTTTGACGCAAAAAATGTTTATGTAATATATAAAATCATGAAATTTTGAAATAGAATTGTATCGCGTTTTATGGTTCAAATTAAAGGTGTGACCAGGCACAATTATTTTATCGGGAATTTTTAATATGGAGAAAAGAGGCTAGGTTCATTATTTAAATGCAAGGTATTTGGATGTAAAGTACGGTGTTCTTGGTCAAGTATGTGCGTGTGTGGTCACTAAGTGGAAACCGTTCTGATGCATTTACGTGGGACGAAGCTCCTCAGTGGGGTTCCGTCTAGGCAGAGGATGCTAGACGTTGTCGTTCGCTAATGGATTCCGGAACGAAGCTCCTCAGTGGAGTGCCTTATAGACAAAGGATGCTAGACATTGCCGTTCGCAAATAGATTTCGGAACGAAACTCCTCAGTGGGGTGCCGTGGCTGTTGGGCCGTAATATTTAGGACATGCCTGAGTAATTGAGATATTTGTGCCTTATTATGGGGCAACATTGTGTGGCACGGAATGTGATGTGTCATAACGATTTTACCTTATAATCGTGTCCCCTGTGTTTGTTTGAAAGATAAATTGAGGTGTTCCAGTTATTAAATACACTTGATGTATGCATATGATATATGTGATGAGCTAATGTGCAGGGAGGTGCTAAGGTGAGGTAAGTGTGTGTGTGACACCTACTTAGGTTGCTTTTAAGTGAATTCTCGTCCTAATTAGGGTTTAGGGTGTTGACTTGCTGAGATTTTTATCTCACCACGCCGTGGTTTACAATTTTCAGATCCCTAATATGGAGGACCCGAGGTCCGAGGTGGAAGGGTCTAGAGCGTAGGTGGCCTAGTAGTTTCTTTTTGAGTCAGACTTCTGTATATAGACTTGTAGGGCTAAACTAATATGTATATAAAGTGGGATTTGTGAAAAAGTGTTGGCATGTCTTTCTACTATCCCGGTGTTGGTTGGTTGTCAGGGTATATGTTTAATTTCACTTCTGCATGTGCATAAAAAGAAAGAGGTTGGCAATGCATCCTGGGAACGTCGCAATCTGAATTGACCACCAAGGGATGTGTGTGTGCCCGAGGTTCGGGTCGAGTAGGTGGAGGACTCGAGAGGATGGTGACATTTTTGGACACAAGGAAGTGATGCCAAGACGATAGTGTAGATAGATAGCTGGATGGTCGGTCCAATTTTGGTTTAGCCAAAAATATGAACTTTTTGGCCTATGTGTACCAACTGATGTCGTCTTAAAATTATAAATAAATAACAGTGCTTGGTTTACATATCATGTGCATCATTTTAAAATCATTTAAATCAAGATGGAATTATATACTTGCTTCCACAATGGTATAGTGCAAGGACCAATGAACAACGTGGCAAACCTTAAGGGCTGAGGGTCACCATAAAGATTATAATGATTGCACATGATAAAACACTAACTATGGGTAGTTGACTAACTGTGAACAACGAGTGATTGATTTTCACTCGTAAAATATTAGTAACGATTGTAGGTTACCTATACATGTCAGTAACATTATATGTTACTTATATGATCATAGTAACATGAGAACATTACTTTCCTTTCTTAGTTAATTAGTGACACTAGGTCACTAATTGTTCCTGAGGCAAATGCTTGATGACCTGTAGGAAACCATGGTACGAATAGGGAGTTCTCCTCCATCAAGGGTTAAAGTTACTGCTTCTAGAGCAGAACCTTGAATGAAGGATATTCTGCAAGCATTGGCCAATATAGGAAATTTGATGGAAAGACAAGCACAACAACAACAACCGAGAGCAGAGCATCGTACTCAAGGATTGGTGGAACAATTCTTGAAATTGAAGCTACCCAATTTCACTGAAATGGGGAGTCCTGAAGAGGTGGAGCAATGGATCGATGGAATAGAAAGAATTTTTTGGTTGTTGAATTGCAACAACACGGAAAGGATAACCTTGGCAGAGTACCAATTAGAGGAAAATGCCAAGTATTGGTGGAGAGCTTCTAGAGATACAATCTTTCCACCTGGTACTACCGTAAATTGGGATGAGTTTGTTAGAGCTTTTAATAGAAAGCATTTCTCTGACTGTGCCCGGGATAAGAAGATAACATAATTTGTCCAACTAGAACAAGGAGAACTGACGGTGGACCAATATGAAGAAAAATTCTCTGAACTATCTACGTATGCTCCTAGATTGATAGAAGACCAAGAAGAAAAAGCTAAAAGATTTTTGAAGGGTCTGAGGATGGATATTAGGAGACAACTGGTGCCCGTGAATATAAGAGACTATACTGAAATTTATGAAAGGGCCTAGCTTGTGGAGCAGGAAGTAATGAGGGAGTGAATGGAGTTAGGGCAGCAATTGACACTAAGTGATAGACGACGGGGCAAGAGACCTTATCCAATCCGAGAGTTGCCTTGGGACTCTAAGAAAAAGCGAAATTTCAAAAATTTTGGAAAGACCAAGAGTGGTCAGGCTCCAGGAAAGGTGCCATATCAAAATAATGTTTGTCAAATATGTGGTAGACAACATGAGCCAGGACCCTATCTCAATCACTAGAGGTGTTTTGGGTGTGGACAGAGAGGTCACTTTAGAAGAGACTATCCGTAAGGAGAATTGTAGTTGAATGTTAACCTGGTGTGACAAGCGCAACAACGTGTAGGTCGACCACCTCCATAAGGGAAATCACAGAGACCACCAGCATATGGAATGGTGTACGCGATCACCCAAGAGGAAGCGGAAGCTTCCAAAAACGTATCTCAGGTACGATTTCTATAAATGACAAGAAGGCATATACATTATTTGACACGGGTGCTATGTATTCATTTGTGTTTGAGAGATATAGATGACTGGGAGAAATAGGAACCAAATCTCTGGATATACCTCTTTGTATTTCTACACCGTTGAAAGACATGGTGTTGTCCATGTAAGTATGTGAGAAATGTAAAATATCTATAGGTGGACAAGACCAAGAAATAGACCTAGTAGTAATGATTATGTATGAATTTGACGTCATCATAGGAATGGATTGGCTTTGTAAACAATAGGCTAGGGTGGACTGTTACAAAAAGATGATTCAGTTCAATCCACCTAGTCGACCTAGTTTTCAATTTTACGGGGATTAGACAAGCCCATCAATAGCTCTTATTTCGATGATAGAGGAACACACACTTCTTGATGAAGGATGTTAAGGATACCTAGTGGTAGTAAAGGACCATGTGAAGGAGGAAGCCAAACTCGACGAAATTCGAGTGGTCTAGGAATTTCCGGATGTGTTTCCTGAAGAACTGCCTGGACTACCACCGGAATGGGAAATTGAGTTCGAAATCGAACTAATGACTGGAATGGAACTGATATCAAAAGCCCAGTATAGGATGGCTTTGGCAAAACTAAAAGAATTGAAGGTACAACTACAAGAATTACTCGATAGGGGATTCATTAGGCCAAGTGCATCCCCGTGGGGTGCACCAGTCTTGTTTGTAAAAAAGAAGGATGGGTCGATGCGCCTGTGCATTGACTATAGGCAATTGAATTAGGTGACCATTAAGAATAAATATTCATTGCCTAGAATTGATGATTTATTTGACCAGTTGCAAGGGAGTTCAGTCTTTTCTAAAATGGACTTGAGGTCAGGATATCATCAGCTAAGAATTAAGAAGGAAGACGTTCCTAAGATTGCCTTTAGGACTCGCTATAGGCATTATGAGTTCCTAGTTATGCCCTTTGGATTGACAAATGCCTCAGCAGCATTCATGAATCTAATGAATAGGGTATTCAAACCCTATTTAGATCAGTTTGTAATTGTCTTCATTGATGATATTCTAATCTACTCCAAGGGACCCGAGGAACATGCTCAACATCTGAGCATAATATTGCAAACCCTTAGAGACCATAAATTGTATGCCAAATTCAGTAAGTGTGAATTTTAGCTAGACTAGATAATATTTCTAGAACATGTGGTATCGGGAGAAGGAATCTTGGTGGACCTAGCAAAGGTTGAGATGGTAGTGAATTGGCTAAGACCGACAACACTAACTGAATTACGGAGTTTCTTAGGATTTGCAGGTTACTATAAGAGGTTTATAGAAGGGTTCTCATGACTTGCAGGCCCATTGACACAATTGACTTGGAAAAATGTGAAATTTGAATGGAGTGGTGAATGTGAAAGGAGTTTTCAGGAACTCAAGAGGAGATTGACCGCGGCTCCAATCCTAACTATTTCGTCTGGATTTGATGGATTTAGTATATAGTGATGCTTCTCACAAAAGATTAGGATGTGTCTTGATTTAGTACGGTAAAGTCATAGCCTATGCATCGAGACAATTGAGACCCTACGAGTTGAATTACCCAACTCATGACTTAGAATTGGCAGCTATAATCTTCGCATTGAAAATATGGTGGCATTATCTATATGGAGAGAAATTTGAAATTTATACAGATCACAAAAGTTTGAAGTACTTATTCTCTCAAAAGGAATTGAATATGAGGTAGAGAAGGTGGATGGAACTGCTAAAGGATTACGACTGCGAGATATTGTACCATCCAAGAAAGGCAAATAAGGTGGCAGATGCTCTCAGTCATAAGTCGATCATGGATATGGCAAGTGTAAGGGTAACAGAATGGAACCTGTTAGAAACGATAGCAAATTCAGAGTTCAAATTGGAAATAGACCATCTCACAGGTCTATTAACTACATTGAGGATTGAACCGGAAATTATTTGGAAAGTTAGAACTCTACAACAGTCTGACCTGGAAATCGTGAAATCGTGAGACGAAGTATTGTCAGGAAAAAGATTAGAATTCCAAGTTTATGAGGATGGAATAGTGAGATACCAAGGACGATTATGTGTCCCCAACAATGAAGAAATAAGAAGGGAAATTCTGTCAGAAGCACATAGGAGCAACTATAGTATCCACCCTGATAGTATAAAGATGTATCGGAATCTATGTCAACAGTACTAGTGGAATGGCATGAAAACAGATATTGCTAAACACGTTTCTCAGTGTTTAACATGCCAACAAGTGAAGGCGGAACATCGTAAGCCTGCAAGACTATTAAGACCATTGGATATACCAAAGTGGAAATGGGAGCACGTAACGATGGATTTCGTGCAAGGATTACCAAGGATGCCAAGTGGTCATGACTCCATCTGGGTGATAGTAGATCGCTTGACTAAATCTGCTCATTTCCTAATAGTTCGTATAGATTATCCAATGGATAAGTATGCCGAAATATATGTAAGCCAAGTAGTACGCTTACATGGTGTTCCTGTAACCATCACGTCAGATGGAGACTCGAGGTTTACCTCGAACTTTTGGTGAAGTCTCCAAACCACCTTAGGGACCAAACTCCAGTTTATTACTACTTTTCATCCGTAGATGGATGGACAAACAGAGTGTCACACCTCAAACCCCGGGTATGTGCACATTCCTCAGCGGTCAAATAAAAATGCAACGTCCCAGAACGCGTCGCCAACCCATTATTTTTATCTTTCAATTAAACGCATGCGGAAGCTAATTAAATAAACCCCGGCCAACAACCAAACATAGGAATAGTAATACACAGCAAACATTGCCGAAAACAATGTATTCATTTATCAATTGTTAACCCTAAGATGTTTAATGCTTACAAGCCTTTCCATGGCCACTTCCTATCAACCCTCTCAAAAACCTCTAAGGATTAAGGTTCAACCTAAACTTCACTAGCAACAAGGCCAGCCAAAGGGTGTCGCATCTCATGCCCACCACATTCGCACTTAGCAAAACTACACGCTACGGCCCTGAAAAATGTTAACCACAACAAGGTGAGATAATTCTCAGTGAGTCAAAACCCTAAACCTTGATTAGGATGCAAACTCACCTCAAAGATACTCCAAGCACACACCATACAAAACTCACCTCACCTCGGTGCATACCTGCATATTAGCTCAACACACATGCTATTATCAATGCAGCAATCGTAATTTAATAATCGGTTCACTCTTCAAACATTCACATGGGTTCCAATTATAAGGTAAAATCGCTATGACACGTCCCCTACCATGCCACATAATTTTGCCACATAATCAAGCGCAACAATCACAACCATTCAGGTGTGTTTTGATTATTACGACCCAACGGCCACGGCCAACTCAGTAGTCGGTGGTCATCCGGCGTAATTGGGCGTCGTCCCGCTCCGTCGAGCACGGCATCATCCTGCATATTCATACGCATCTAGATGGCATTCCAATAAGAAGCATAGGCCTGGCCTCCACCGCATACGGCTTCCATTGATGTGGGGCATCCGAACTTAATCATGCATTGTCCCACATATTCATACGCATCAGGATGGGTTAATTACCTCGCATATTCATACGCATCAGGGTATTTAGGTGATCACATGAACACACTATCACTCACACCCATTGTTCTCTTTCTCATTAGCCAAGAACACCAAAATCCATTTTCAAATAATAAACCTTGTAACTCTCTCTCTCTCTCTCTCTCTCTCTCTCTCTCTCTCTCTCTCTCTCTCTCTCTCTCTCTCTCTTGTTCAAAGCTTTCTGAAAATAAATTTGTAGGTGCTTGTGTACTCAAAATTAATCCGTCAAACTTTGCATGCACCTAGTTTAAAACCGTATCGTTCTATCGAGCAAATGAGATTTGGTGTCCAAACGCGACACCTAATTTTTCTTCCATTTAAATGCCAATAAAACCATCTTTTGCAATAATAATGGATAATTATCACAAAACAACCAATCACATAATATTGCACGTGCAGCACTCACATTTACACATAAGTTCTCATCATGCTAAAGCTCAAACAAATCACAAAATCTACAATTTCTAGCAAGCAAGACACTAAGAACAACCACAAAACCACAACCAGCCCTAATCGGCAGAAACTAGGTCCATTTGCGCATCTCCAAGTTTAATTCTAGAAACATAACCAAACGAGTTTAGAAAATTCTCAAATTTAAATATGTTATAAAGGACACTTAAAAGAACACTTTCATAAGACACCTTGACCCATATCTTTCTAGAATAAGAGCAATAAATTGCCCAAACCGTTACCAAAACTATGTCCGCTTCCAGAAATTTTATTTTCCAAAATCAGTTTGGTTTGAGGTCCAAAACTTGTACGTTTGCTCTAAAATTTGACTATGTTAAACTTCAAGATGTGGTGAAAACTTTGTGAAGGAATTTTTCGAAATTCGAACCGTAAGAGTTGATAAAAATCCTTTAAACACCAAAACGTCACTAGTTCCAGCACAAACCGAGATTCTGCTTTGCATGCAACAAAGCTAAAATATTGTTCTCTTAAATCCATAAAATCTTGAGTAAAATATATGTCATAAATGAAGATGTCTAGAATATTTTTCAAGAAGAAAGTAACCTCAAAATCGTAGTACATTTTAACCCACAAAAATAGCAAATAGCAAAGGTCCAGTAAGCTACTCTGAAGAGAAATCCAGTAAACCAACTTAATTAACACTAATCCATATTAGCACTAATCTAAAAATTATTAGTACTAATCTAAACACCCTTTTAGCGCAATTAACATCCTAATCAAAGATTAGGGAGTTAACTCACGGAATTCGGCGACGACGGCAACATGATAGTGGCGAAAACTCTAGGCAACTGCGTCTCAATTAGAGGCTTGATGGAGGCAGTTGCGACCCTACGAACTCTTAGCCAAACGGGGGATAGCTTGGCTGGATGGCTGGATGTTGGACATGGAGGAGCTGGCTGTTCGGTGGGCTGAGGTCACTAGACGTCGGTGCCGAGGCTATTGTGGTTGGGTGGTGCTGTTGGTGGTGGAGGTGTAGCTGCTGGACACGGGGGCTGTTCTGGCGGTGGTGATGAGGGCTGGACGGGTGGCTATGCGTGGAGATGTTGGTGGGTTGGATGAGGAGGTAGGGTGCCAGTAGGCGTGGAGGTTGGATGGTGCAACAACAACAAAATCTAAAGAGGACAGAATTAAAAACCAGGGGTTTGGCGGTAGGGAAGAAAATAACTTGGGAAGGGGGCTACTTGGGTTGGTGTGAGGAAGAAAATGAGTGAGAGGGAAGAAAAGAAAAAGAAATGAAGAGGAAGGGAAGAAGAAAGGTGGTCGGCAGTAAGGGGGAATTCACACATGTATGAGGGAAAGGGAGAGGAAAGAGAGGGAAAGAAGCCAAAATATCAAACACTCATGACCATGGCCTCAAAAGTCTTTAGCCTTCAAAGTCAATTGCTCCTCCAATCCAAATTTAGCTTCAATTTCCTCCAAATAAACCATTTTGGAGGTAGAAAAATCCCATATTTCAGCCATCCGAATTTCCCTTTCATTTTCTTTTTGTTTGAAAATCGATTTTCTGCAAAATTCCAGACTCGTCGAAATTTTTCCGAAAGATGAGACGGTGTCCTATAAATGAATCGTGACAAACTCGAATGTTCGATTCTCGAAACCGAATTCAATTTCATGGTTAAAATCGACCAAACACGATTTTAGTATGACTTAACATATTGGGTAACTTTTAGAGATTTTAGTGCGTTTGACCCATGGTTGATAATTTTCAATCCACGTTTGTGCATCTCCGAATCGTAGACGAATTTCGATTATCATAAAAATCATGAGGTTTCAATTACGTGTCCCATCTATAATATTGATAGAAAATCAAGTTATTGTCGTTCGATGCGAATATTGCAATCGTGCGGAACCGCCCGCAATTCGACTATGCAATTCTATTGAATCGATTTATATCCGTTCGCTATTTGATTATAGTGGTGTCGTTTTGACCCTTGCCGATTATATCCCTTAATGACCTCACATAATAGATTAGTTAACTCATGAGGGGCCAACTCCGAGTAAAATGACCATAGGCGCGTCGATGAAACAACCATTTCATATATCTGAATCCGGGGCCAAATTTCGGGATGTCACACAGAGAGAGTGATCCAAATACTAGAAGACATGTTGAGAGCCTACACGATTGATTTTAAAAGAAGTTGTGATGAAAAATTACACCTAGTGGAATTTGCGTATAACAATAGTTTCCAGCAAAGTATCGGTATAGCTCCCTATGAGGCACTATATGGGTGGAGATGTAGGACCCCGGTCTGCTGGAATGAAGTGGTAGAGAAAACCGATAGGACCCGAATTGGTATAGGCTACTGGATGATGATAGACTCAAGATGGCCCAGAGTCAATAGAAAAGTTACGCAGATAAGCGTAGAAGGCCATTAGAGTTTAACGTGGGAAATCACGTATTTCTAAAGGTGTTCTTGATAAAGGGTATATCATGATTCATAATGAAGGGCAAGTTGAGCCCAAGGTTTGTTGGACCTTTCGAGATTCTTGAAAGAATAAGAGATTAGCCTATCGACTGGCATTGCCTCCTAAATTGGCAAATCTACATGATGTCTTCCATGTGTTGATGTTGAGGAAGTATCAGCCCGATCTTGCTCATGTACTCGATCATGAGGTCATTGAGGTGGATGAAAAAGTGAGGTACATGGAAGAGCCGATCCAGATATTGGATGGGAAGGAGCAAGTTCTCCGGACGAAGAAAATTCCACTAGTCAAGGTGTCATGGCAATACCACGATGTGGAAGAGGCTATGTGGGGAAAGCGAAAAGGAAGTGAGGCAAAAGTACCCTCATGTTTTCGATGAGACGTAAGAGGAGCTCAATTTCGAGGACGAAATTCTCTAAGGAGGGGAGAATTGTGATATCTGGATTTCCACTGTGTGTTGTCGTCACTTCACCTCACCACAGCTACGCTCGCCGCTCACCTTTCAAGGACCAGAGGCAAGTGGTGGTCCTGTTATTCTATATTGTGTGAGAATATCCTGCTCGTGTGTCCGAGTTAGGATTGGTGAGAATTCGGGTCCGAATGCGGTAGGCGAGTCGAAAATTAAGTGCGTTGGACGATTGAGAGTTGGATGGATGGTCGGGCAATTGCGGATCGCCGGGGGTGTGGTAGCTGGTGCCGCATACATGTAGTTTAGTGTTGACACCTAAATTTTAGCAACCCAATTATTTATTTATTGTATTAAAAAATATGGATTAATTTTTAACCCCTAATTTTTTTTTAAAAAATTATTAATTAATTACATATCATATAGTTTTAGGTGCATTTATTTTTTCATTTGCATTTGCATTGAGCTGGTGATAGATGGGTTTGATTTGATAGTTCTGAGCTTTAAATTTACAAATTAGACTAAGCCGTCATTCTTTGTGCCACTTGTGTCCGGTAGCTAGCCCCGAACGCTCTGCCACCGCTTGTCCCCGTCTTTGTTCGCTGCCCTGTAGTCAAAATCGGGTACTTGCTCGCTGCGTCGACACTGCCTGCAGTCGAAGCTCGCGACGCCTCTGTCACCGTCGCTCCGCCAGCACTGATGCTTGCTACAGCTACAATGCCGCGCCACTGCTTGTTTCCCCCATGACACCGCCGCTGTCCCGATTTGCTCGCTTGAGCACCCTGACACTAGCGGATTTGAGCCAGCCACTCCACTACAACACGAGCCTTCCTTGCCAGCTTGACACCCTTGCTCGCCTGTAGCCGCGTCTGTTGTCGCCTTTGCCGGCCGCTGTGTCTTCGCCCGCCGATCACTACTACAACCCGTCTATGCCCGTTGACCACTGCAGTGCTCGACACCTGCTGGACCGCCCGACGCCCTGCGTTCGCCTCTGCCGACACTCGCAATAGTCGCCCCTTGCCACGCCTCTGTCACAGCCCGGGCCGTCCCTAGTCGGACTCCATCACTCACGATCTGCCATTGCACCAGTCGAGCCCTCGTTATCCGCGACGCTTGTAGTAGCCTGCAAGCCCCTTGAACGCCGCTCTGAGCTCCCCCCTTTTGAGCGATGCCACCATAGCGACTCATTAAACGCCACCCCCTTACTGCCGAGTCCTTCTTTGCCCGCCACCGGTCCTCTCGCCGGAGCTCCGAACGGCAACCCACCACCACATCTACCCGTCCTTGAGCCACGCTAAGGCACCATTCGTTAAGTTCGATTAGGAAGTCGAAATTCGAATTAGGTAGTTTATTTTATTCTATTTTTATTTTGTTTCTTTATTTGAAATATTCCTTAGTGTATGATTAAATTCCCCATTGCTATTTGCAATTTGAGAAGCATTGACAGTCCGATTTTTGCGTCCGAAATCCAACTTGTAATCACTTGGAAAATCGCCAATCCGATCTCATGCTCGAGATTCGATTCATGATTTATTTAAAATTGACCAATCCGATAACATGTGCGGGATATGATTTGTCAATTTATGGATATCGATCTTATCTTGCTGGATGTGTTGTCGTGTTATTTGAATCGACTTTGTTTTCGTAAAATAAATCCAAAAAAAAAATTTGAGTTAGATTAGGTTCATTTTAGAATATTCCTTGTCTTAAGGTTATCTTGCATATTTAGAGTAGGAATTTTATTTCAAATTTTTGAAAAAATGAAAAATCCAAAAAGGCATTCATTTAGGATGTTAGTTTTTTTAAAAATTTAAATTGCATGTTTAATTATGTGACAATTTTAATTTCGAATCTCATAAAAAGAAAAAGAAAAGAAAATTAGAATTAGGGAATTTTTGGCACGTCATTGCATGTTAGGATAAGATTGCATGTTTTTCTAATTAATTATAAGTTTAGATAATTTCTCCTAGATAGATTGCATTTTGGGATTACTTGGTTAAGATAAGGTTCTAGTTTAAATTAGGATTTGGCCTAACCCAATTCTTAATATAAGTTTGATAGAATCTTAATCTAGTTAGATACTTTTTGCATTTTTCTAATTTCGAGTTTCATAAAAAATACCAAAAAATTGTTTTTTTTAAAGAATAAATCAATTTCATCCCTTAGAATAGACTACATGCTTAGGTCATGTCGCCATGTCATATCATTTCATGTTAGATTAATAGCATGCATTGCATAAAACATGATTTTCATTAAATAAGTGAAAACAAACAAAAAAAGTAATTGTATGTTAATTAGAAATCATATCTAAAACCGTTGATGTGAATTCTAATTTAATATTGCAGATGCTTTCGTTGTTATGGGGTAAGTCTTGCAATTTATTCACTACTTTATTTGGATGTTAAATTGGTGGTTTGCGCACCCGCATGATCACTTCACATGTTAGAGAGGTAAATTAGAATCAATTCAGGCTGCCTACAAAATGTTTTTTCAAAATAAAATAGAAAGGTACCGAAAGGGCGTTAGTGAAAGCGAGCGTAATCAAGTCGTCGAATTCATAAATCTCTGGTTTGTAGGAATAAAGTAAATATCCCATTACTTTACTTGGGTTCCTAATTGACTCACAGAAAATAGATTAGTGGCGACTCCTAATTAAAAATCAATCGCATGTTAAGAGCTGGAACTAAGTCACGAATTGGTATGGGCTTGGGAGAGCCGGAGCTAAGTTTAGACTTAGTAATCTATTAGCCAAATCTTAGATGGTTCACCCGAAAATTTGATCGCGACAGCTTGACGACTTTACTTGGGGACTTCGGTTAAAACTCTTAGTGGACTTAGGCCAATTTTCTCTTTTATTTGAAAAATATATATATATATATATTTATTTATTTATTTGGTAGCGAGGATCCTAGGTACAAACCTAACATTTAAGGTGTTAAATGTTCTTGCATGATGGGAGGTATAAGGGGAAGTGTTTGCTGACCTTTGTTTTGCAGGGAGGTGTAGGAATGTATGGTTTATTTTCATGAACGAAGTGTTGTTTGATATAAATTGTTGTATGTGCCTTACATTTAGCACTACACTATTGCACACACAACCTACCACCGGACTGGGGCCGCATATGATCATCTAGGATGGTATTGAGATGGATACCACTCCGACCGCATGCCCGTGGTACGAGTTGTCCATCTCAATCTTGAAGTTTCTTTTTTGGTGTCAAGAGTACCCACCTTGATCCACATGCCCGTGACTTAGGTTGGCTCTTTGACCAAGCCGGAGTCGTGAGGACCCGACTTACTCCACACGCCCGCAGCTAGTCTGATCATCCTTGTGGCTTCACTTTGCTAAACCTGTTTAGAGTAGAAATCAAGCCTCACATCTCATGTGCATGTCTATGTGATTGCCATTGATTTTCCTTGGTGAAGTAAGTCTTCTATCCCTATACTATGCAATTTACTTGCTTTATCATATTTTTGGTCCATCCATGACAATCTAGGTTAGTCATTTGATCTAATTCCTTTGTCAATTAGAAATTAAATGAGGAAATTGCCATGCAATGAATCATTTGAAAAAAACTTTGGAAATTTGTTATCAATTCCTGTCTTTACTTTTCTTATTAAGAAGTTTCAAACTTTGGCTTTTCCTAGTTCATGTTTAGGAAATTTGGTTCTTGCTAGGGTGTCCTATTTTTCTAGTTATTTTTAGGAAATTCCCTTCTTGCACAGACTTTTCAATGAATGAATGAAAAAAATGAAAAAAATCGATTAGATCATTGTCATGGATTGATTCTCTATTTACACATCATGCTTACATATTCTCGTTCATTTGGATTAGGTGATTATGGAACGATCCTGCTCACCCATCCGTACACGGTCAAGAGCTAAAATGACAGATCAAAACAAGTGAGAAATTCCAACTCGAAGGAGAAAGCTGAGAGACTTTTAAACCATCTCATTTTCCTGAGGACCAAGGAGGGTGAAGAACTCAAGCACACATGAATCATGAGCATTACTTTCTTAGCTTGATGAGAAAGAATTTGAAAAGGCACATCAGGTTTCAATGATAGATCAATTGACCCAATTGTTACTCAACAAGTTTGAGAACACATTCCTAAAGATTTAATGAAATGAGGGGCAAGTAAAGAGGACCATCATTCTCTAGTGGAAGAGGTACATCTCGTCCTCGAATATAATTAATTTTGGAAAATGACACTTTGTTTTTTTCCTCGCAAATGACAAATTAGGGGCATGACGGATTTTGGTAGTGACCCAACTGAGACAAAATCTCTACCTAAACCAAAATGGATATTTCATGTTCATTTACTTTGATGTTGCATGGTATTCTATTCATGGACGTTGATTTGTGCAGGGTCAGAAGCAAGAATGGAGAATTCATCAAATCAAAGATCGAATTTTCAGCCTCGATTAATCAATTTGTATGTTTGTTCCCTCTTGATAGAGGCAATCCAAGGATGCCCTTTGCTGAGATAGTCCCTTCGTGGGACAATTCCTTGAATGAACGCTTGATATCATGTTTTTCATCCTTATAAAACCATGTTTTGAGTGTGGTAAATTGTCTGTTTTGAAGTCGCAAAAACTTTTCATGCTTAAAGTTGCTGGACTCTTTTGAAAAGAAAATTTCCATGGTGATTTTACCTATTTAGCTCACCAATTTCATGTGGAGTTTTGTCAAGATGGACAATTCAATTGAGTGACATCAAATGCTTAAGAATGCAAAATGAGACGTGTTAGGATGATGAAAGGCAAGTCTTATCTTATACACAGTCCCCTACTTATACATTTATGAGATGAGTGAAGAAAGTTTCATAACTACAAGATAAAGAGTTTTCTCGCGAAAGGTACGATGACCGAAATGATGAGGGGCAATTCATTTCTCTATCCAAAACATTACATATGATCCATTGATTAACTCCTTTGGGTCCCATACACTTATGAAGATCTCTTTTCAAATTACCCCTATCAAGAACCACCCCACATCGGGGCAAATGGGAGGTAAGATGGCTTCAAGAGGTAAGGAAAATGAAAAGAAATTTTCTTGATCTCACTTGCATTAATCTTCAAGTCGTGCTATTATATTGAATTCATGTGGTAATTTAAGTGCCTCAAGATGATGACGAGCATTTCTTTCTCTATCATACATACTTATATCCTTTGCATAGCCCACTTGAGCCTGCAATTTTATTTCTTTAAACCCAGTTGGTGATCATCCCCCACATTGAGGCAAGGCAAAAGGTGATTGTTCAAATAGTATGGTCTGGAGTGCTGACAGAAGACGAAGACCTCCCAAAAGTCCAAATGTTGAAAATACCATATGGCCATTCAATATAACTAAGGGGCATGAAAAAGTAGTATGCTTGGTAAAAGCAAGGCCAATGCCCATGAGAAAAGAAGTGAAGAAAAATGAATGAGAACTAGGGGCATGAAAGTAGTGTGCCTGGTAAAAGTAAGGCCGATGCCCATAGATGAAAATGAAAAAAAAAATGGAGTCAAGATAGATGACTATCAGTTGCAAAGATTGTACCCCTAATGGAGCAGTATTCAAAGAGCACAAATATCGTGTTTTTACTGTTAGTGGAGCACATTGCCAAGATAATCCCTGATGGTGAAAAAGAAAACTGGTGACAATGCCAAGATGATCATCAACTCTCACCATTTTCACATATTTTGAGCCTAGTGATCCTTTTGTTTCTCAACTTATGAACCCAGCCTATGTGATGTCCCTTGCAAAGCCTCTTCTGATTAGGGCACTTGAATTAACATGGGAGTTCATATGTTTATAAGCATTGCGTGAAGAAGTGTGAGCAAGATTATTCCTTTCTCATTTTGCAGGGTTCTTGACTTGTAAACTTGGAGATAATTGTGAAATTGTTCTTTCAATAGCCTTGACTCAAAGAGTCCCCTTTGTTAAGCCATTGACCAAGCCCTCATTACGGTCTTTGTTAAAGACCTCTTAGATTGGTAGGGTCGTACTGCTTACGAGAATACTCGGACCATTGTTGATATGGTGATATTGAGTGATTCTCATAAAATAGCCCTTCTGAATGAGAGTGAGTGAAAGTCCTTTCTAACTGAAAGTCTCTCATTTAGTATTCTTAAGAAATCCATGTCATTGTCTTAAACGACAATTCTTTCTTGTGGAAATTTGGGCAATGTATATATGGTAAAGTTATTATGCATAAACCTCGATTGAATGGATGGAAACAAACTTTGAAATATGCATTCTAGAGTAGCTCAAATTGTCTACGTCTTTAATGAATGCATATAAGTTTTTACTCAAATCATGTTTGATAGGTAATATTTCCTTGAAGATCGAGTAATACTTGACATTCAAGTTACTCCCTGAAGCCTTTAGACCTGGTGTCCCTTTTCATTGACTCAGTGTGCTTTCGTAGCCCGATGTCCCTTTAATAGACTTGGCGTGCTTCCGTAGCCCGGAGTTCCTAACATGGCGTGCTTTCTAGCCCAGTGTCCCTTTTCATTGACTCGGCGTGCTTTCGTAACCTGATGTCCTTTTTAATAGACCCGGTGTGCTTCCGTAGCCCGGAGTTCTTGACCTGGCGTGTTTTCGTAGCCTAGAGTCCTTTTCATTGACTCGACGTGATTCCGTAGCCCGATGTTTCTTTTAATAGACCTAGCGTGCTTCCGTAGCCGGAGTTTTTGACCTGGCGTGCTTTCGTAGCCCAGAGTCCTTTTTATTGACTCGGCGTACTTTCATAACCCGATATCCATTTTAATAGACTCGGCATGCTTCTGTAGCCCCGTGTCTTTTTTCATTGACTTGGCGTGCTTCCGTAACTCAATGTCCCTTTTAATAGACTTAGTGTGCTTTCGTAGCCCGAAGTTCGTGACCTGGCGTGCTTTTGTAGCCAAGAGTCATTCTTTATCGACTTAGCGTGCTTCCATAGCCCAGTATCCATTTATATTGACCTGGCGTGTTTTCATAGCCCAAAGTTCATTTTTATCAAACTAGCGTGCTTCTGTAGCCCGGATTTCTTTTATCGACTTGGCGTGCTTTCGTAACTCAGAGTCCTTTTCATCGACATGGCGTGAGTCCCTCTATGAAATTGGCGTGCTTCCGTAACCCGAAGTTCTTCTTAATTGACCCTCGATTGAGCTATCTCCCAAAGGTTTTTCTCCAGTTTCAATTTGATTAAGGCGACTGAAGAAAGATTCAAGTCCTAGTCAGATGATCTATATTACAATGCTAGGCAACTGAAGAAAGGTTCGGGTCCTAGCTAAGCAAATCCTCAGTTTAGACGACCATAGAAATGTATGGGTCCTAAACAATATTTGCTACTTTAATAGGCGACTGTAGAAAGGTATGGGTTATGGAAAAACTGTTCCCCATTTAGGCGACCGTAGAAAGGTACGGGTCCTAGAAATTGATTTCCTATTCAGGCGACCGTAGAAAGTTACAGGTTCTGGAAAGTGAATCCTCGTTTAGGCAATCGTAGAAAGGTATGGGTCATAGACAATATTTATTACTCTAACATGTGATTGTAGAAAGGTATAGATCCTAGACACAACCAAACACTGCCATACTAGGCGACCGTAGAAAGGTACAGGTCCTAGGAAAGCGGTTTCCTTACAAAGCCTCATTACTATTCTAGATGACTGTAGAAAGGTACGAGTCCTGGACATGTAACACCAGCTATCTTGAATTACTCTACCCTCCGTGAAGGTAAGTCATTCTAGGTAAGTTCCCTTACCATTTGCATTAGCATTTCCATGTATCACATAAATTGCTTTCAAAAATGGAATTCATTTTCCAACAAAAAAAATCATTCATGGCATGTGTATAATAAAAATTTTGGTCTCGATTTGTCTTTGAATGTAACCTCTACGAGCTCACCTTCAAAGATGGGCAATTATTAACACCTAAATTTTGACGACCAAGTTATTTATTTATTGTATTAAAAATTAGAGATTAATTTTTAACCCTAAAAATTTAAAAATTTAAAAATTAATTAATTAATTGCATATCATATAGTTTTAGATGCATTTATTCTTTTAATTTGCATTTTCATTGAACTAGTGACAGATGGGTTTGATTTAATGATTTTGAGCTTTAAATTTACAAATTGGATTAAGCCCACAAAGAGAGCAAATTGGCCCAAGCCCATATCGTCAAGGAGATATTACGAACTCATCTTTACGAGATTTCAAATCTAAGAAAAATCCTATCGCAATTTTGAAAAATCGATGGAGAATATTCATTTTTACAAAGGAAATCTAGAAGAGATGTTGAAAATAAAAAGTAATATTGCGTTCGGAAAAGAAATCTTTATGAATATTGATTTAATCATTGGCCTATAAAAGGGTTGTTCGCGTAGGGTTTTCGGGGCCATGCGTATTGAATACACGGCCACGTATATGGGTTTTTGTTTAATCGAATGAGGGTTTCTATTTTTTGGGCGTAAAATAAACTGAAGAATAAGAGGAAAAGTCTTTCTTCGGTTTTAGGTTTTTTTTGGGGTGTTTTCTTTCATTCCTTGGAGAGAGAGACACAAAAGAAAAAAAAAGCTACTGGGAGAAAGGGAAAAGTCACAGTCAACAAGAGGGCGTAACAATACAAGACGAGAGGGAGAAAGGGACGTGCACCAGCAAAGGAAAAAAGGAAAAAAGCAAAAAAGGAAAAAAGAAAAAAAGAAAAAAAGAGATTGTTCGTCTTCTCAAGGAGCTCTTCCGCCGCTGCTTGTCCCCACGACGTCGCGCCACTGCACCCCTGCGCCGTCGCTGCTTTGCCGCCTGTGTCCGGTAGCTAGCTTTGAAAGCTTTGCCATCGCTCGTCCCTTGTGCTATTCATTGCCTTGCAGTCGGGATCGGGTACTTGTTCGCCGCGTTGACACTGCTTGCAGCCGAAGCCCGCAACGCCTCCGTCACCATCTCTCCGCCAGCACTGACGCCTGCTGCAGCCATGACGCTGCGCCATTGCTTGTTTCCACCACGACACAGCCGCTGTCTCGATCTGCCTGCTCGAGCGCTCCGACGTTGGCAGATTTGAGTCGGTCGCCGCTCCACTATAGCACGAGCCTTCATCGCCAGCTCGACGCCCTTGCTCGCCTGTAGCCACGTCTGCTGTCGCCTCTGCCGGTGTGGCACCCCCAAAATGGCCCCCGATCTGCTAGAGTCGCCACAATTCACTTACCTTTCACTTGCCCTAATAATATGTCACTCTGATACCATAGAATTATAGTGGGTCCATAAGTCCTAGGGGTTTATGTCATTTAAATCGGTCCTAGCGTAGTTCATGTAGCAGAAGCATATTCAAAAGCTCCCTATCCCATACTCAAATAAAATAATGCAATGCACACCAACTACACATTCTATATATACAAGTTAGAGCCGAACACTTTTACTTACATAACTTGATGGACATCATGAGTCGGTACATCAAAAGGCCAAGACTTTTCTAAGCTCGGCTATAACCAAAAGTACCCAACTCCATAGCAGTCATGTACATTGGTCCATCATCCAGTGTTGGCGGTCCAAAAAGCTTCATCTTCCCTCCATTGCACTCAGTCACACCCAACTCGGTCACCGGTGGCGGCGGCAAGATCCCCAAAGATAATCCCCGTCGCGGTGGACATGCACGGACAAGAACTCCTGAATGACGAGGCCGGCGGGTGATCCAACGTCTTACAAAACCAGAACTGTGGCATCCCGGAATTTCAAAGCCAAGCCTTAAGGTGTGTTAAATGTCTTTAATTAGGTGATAGAATTTTATGGCTTATGCTTAAGCCAATTTGCCCTTGTATTTGATGAATTTTGCTTGTATTGTGGAAATTTAAATTTAATTAGTTAATGCTTGGCCATATGATTTAAATTTCAATAATTGAAATATCCCAAGACTTTGTCCAAGATGAAATTTGAATTTAGAAATATTTATAAAAAATAATTTCAAAAAAAAAAAAAGAGAAAAAGGGTTAAAATTCGAAATGGGCCTTGGGCCCATTAGCCTAGAGCTTGGTGGGCCAAGCTAGTCGGCCCATTGGGCCCAAGAGAGGGAGCTCGACCAGCCCAAGGGGGAATGGCCGGATGGGCCTAAGCCCAAGCCCATTGAAAAATCAAATTTCAAAAATAAAGATTACAAGTGGCATAAAGGAATGGCATGCATTGGCCATGGTTGAGGTGGATTAATCATTGCAAATGATGGGCTTTAGAGGATATAAAAGGGGATTAGGAGAGAGAGTGGCCGGCTCTTGCTTCATTTCCGTCCAAGAGGGGTGTGCGAGAGAGAGAGGGCTTGAGAGAAAGAGAGAAACCGAGAGGGAAGGAGGCGGAGCCGAGAGGGAGGTGCCGCCGTTCGTCCGCCGTCCGACCGTCCTACGCCGCCGTGTGTTGCTGTGTTCTTCTTTAAGGCAAGTGGGGGTCCATAACTTCTCTTGCATGTTGTTTTTGTTGGTTGCATGTTAGATTCTAGGTGTGGTTTGGACGAAATACCGAAGTAAGGGTTGAATGTGTTCATGTTATGTGGCTGTTTCCGTTCGGTTTGTGGTAGACAGTTTCTTATTCGAGCTTGCATGTGTATTTAGAGTGTGATTTTGGCTTTGGTGTCTTCATGAAAGTTGAATCTAACATCTTGAGGTATGACATACTCGAATTTCATGAAAAACGATGGTGATATGAGGGGTCAAAAGTTCTATTTCACGGAGGCTTTAGATCTGCGAATTTCCTACTGACCTCTTGATGATTTCTTGATTGCATGTTGATTTCTGTTGGAGATCTCACTTTGTTGTCTTCATGAAAGTTGTTGGTAACATCCTAAAATACAACATACTCAAATTTGAAGAGAAATGAACAAGTGTAGCCTAGTTAATCGGCTAGATCTTTGAGACGGATGGTTCTGTTGAAGTGAACCGAGACACCCGAGACTTCAAGGACCTAAAAGAGGATCATACTTTGGTTATTTAACCTAGATCTCTTCATGAAACTTGTAAAGGACACATTGATACATAACATACTCGAATTTCAGAAGAAAAGAAAGAGATTTGATGGGTCAAACCTAATTTTTTCGGTGATGTACGTTCTGGACGAAACGGTAGAGGTTCCAGAAGCTTCAGGGAGTTGTATAAATTAATATATTAAGAATTTGGCGAAGAGTTCTACATGAAGAATGCACGAAAATGTGTTGGCTATCACCCTGTAAAATTTGGGAATTTTCGGAGGTCATATGAGTATTTTAATTGAATTAATTCGAAAACTGTGCAATCTGGCCATTTTCCGAATGTTGTGTCTATTTTGTGGAAATTTCGGAAATTATGTAAAATGCAAATTAGCCATGGATTTAATGAGAAATTTGATTCTAATTGTTTGTTTAATGATTGATTGAAGGTTATGATTTTTGGAAAATCATAAATATTAAATATAATATGTATTTATGAAAATAAATAAATATAATAATAAAATAATAAAATAATAAAATAATAATAAAATAATAAAATAAAGGTGGATTATTTTATTGGCCATGAGTCCTATGGAATTATGATGCATTGCTATATGACATTGATGCATGTATGATCATGAATTATGATGTATTGTTATATGGCATTGATGTATGAATGATCATGAATTATGATGCATTGTTATATGGCATTGACGCATGTATGATTATGAATCATGATGCATGTGTGTGGATCATATGTCATGAAATAATAAGATGAAAAGGATGATAAAAAGTGGAAAGTGGTATGTGAGTAAGAGGTTGTGGCGGAGGATGTTGTCTCAGGTGGCTGTGGCGTAATTCCCGAGAGATTCCACAGGAGTTTCGGGATGCCGGAATGTGGGGGCCGGAAGTCCGGTTGTATCTCGGATACATGCCCGAAGTGACTCGCGATGCCAGGATTAGGGTGCGAGATCCCCGGTTAGAAGGGTAAAGACCGGAAGTCCCTGTCGGAGGTTTCTGCCCGAAGGGAGGTTCCTCGTGATGCTAGTTGAGGTGCGAGATGCCCGGAATGTGGGGGGCCGGAAGCCCAGTGGCCATGAGATGGCTGGAATGCTGGGAACCCTGTCGGAGGTTTCTGCCCGAAGGGTGATGATCAAATTGATCATGGAATCTTGTCGGAGGTTTCTGCCCGAAGGATTGATAATGATACCCCGTCGGAGGTTTCGCCGAAGGATGGTGATGATTTGAGAAAGATAATGTGGGGATCAATTGATAAATAAAAATGGAAATTGATCTATGATGTGATATGCATTGTGATGCATGGCCAATGATGACGTGATGTGATATGCATGGTGATGCATGGTTAATGATGATGTGATATGCATGGTGATGCATGGCTAATGATGATATGATGTGATATGCATGGTGATGCATGGTTAATGATGATGTGATATGCATGGTGATGCATGGCCAATGATGACATGATGTGATATGCATGGTGATGCATGGTTAATGATGATGTGATATGCATGGTGATGCATGGCTAATGATGATATGATGTGATATGCATGGTGATGCATGGTTAATGATGATGTGATATGCATGGTGATGCATGGCCAATGATGACATGATGTGATATGCATGGTGATGCATGGTTAATGATGATGTGATATGCATGGTGATGCATGGCTAATGATGATATGATGTGATATGCATGGTGATGCATGGTTAATGATGATATGTATGCTATGATGATGCATGAATACGCTTGTCATCAAAAAGGTAAGTGATGCCTCGATTGTATGATGGTATGCATGGTGCAGAGTTGTTATTGGATTTCCCTATCTCGCCGAGTGGTTGTACTCACCCATTTTGGGGATAACATTTCAGATTAGCACTATGCCGCTGCTCCTTGTTTCGCGTGGCGTGTTTTACGGTATTCCGTCGACGTCGAGGTGGAGATGACTGAGATAGACTGTCCCTCGGTACCGGATTGACTTTTATCCGAGTACGATGCTTAGTCATGTATGATATCGGCCTGGCTGGGGGCCCTGTCATACAAGAGTTTTTGTCCGTGCACGTCCGTCGAGATGGTGCTATGCGAGGATCTTGCCGCCGCCACCACCCGACCTTGCACCGGATGGGTGTGAGATCGCACGCGAGTAGGAGCTAGACCGCTTTTTGGTATAGATAGTTGACGCTCGTGATGGGAGGGTTTTTGTGCTCATATGATGTTAGAGGTCGGAGTTCCTTTTTTGAGATTTTAGGTGGGACATGGCAGAGTCTTAACCTTTTATGTTCCTTTTGTACCGACCCGAGGAAAAACCCCATCTCGCTATATGTATGTATGTAAGCAAAGCGTCAACGTTATTTATAAAATCCTGATGTGTAGTTGGTGTGTATTTGTATCATGGGTTAGTAAGGGAGATGGAGATGTCTAATTTGCTTCCGCTATGAGTCGCGCATGGGACCGTTTTTAAAAAAAAAAAAATGCCTGTAATCTGGCAAGGCTTAATTTAGCCAAGAGATAGAAATGGTAAAAGATGTAACACCGGCGCTGGTGACGACCTGCGAAGGGTTCGGGGTGTCACAAGAACCCGCACACGAACAAAAACTAACCCCCGTATCTCGGGGTGATGATGCTCCGAACACTCGCACTCGACATCGGTTGGTATGCCATAGAAAGTACCGAGGGTGACTGGCGACAGAGACATATCTTCTAGTCTGAAATGTTAGTCGCTAAAAGGGGTGAGTACAACCACTCAGCAGTAAAAAATCCATCAAACTACACAATGCAACAAGCAAGACAACCAAGATATCATGTGAAATGCACATATCATCCATGCAATCATGCATATATCTCCAGAAGATCCATTCAATGCCTTAATGACCACATTTTCAATGCAAATAGTACCAACTCAAATTCATAGACAATTTATGTACCATGCCATATGCACACACGTGTGCATGTTTCATTTCCCATTTTGATATTCAAAAGGATCTCATTTTACCCAGGGATTAGTATTTGCATCCCTCATGGCTCTCACACCCAACCTGGCATTGCGAGACCTCCGGCACACACCTCCGGGCATTTCACACCCCAACTGGTATCACGAGGCCTCCGGCACACACCTCCGGGCATTTCACACCCCAACTGGTATCACGAGGCCTCCGGCACACACCTCCGGGCATCCGACACACACCTTTGGACATCCGACACACACCTCCGGACAACCCAACACTCTTGGGGCATCGTCGACTCAGCCGTCTGACGGTATCATCAACATCACAATATATACATATGTGGTTCACTTTGAAAAATAACATTTGATGCAATCCAATCATAAGTTTCCATGAGTTTACAAAGTCTCATCAATCTCATTTTTCTTGATGTCATATGATATGCTAAATTTCACTGCATCCATTGTATAAATGAAGACCCAAGGCATCACAACTCATAGAGCAATTCATTTGTTCTTGAAAATAAAACAATTTTTGGATAAAACAGAATGCACTCTTTTAATTGAAATTCTGGAAAAAATAGTAAATGATCTTAATAAATTCTAAAAATTTAACATGTTATAAACAAGATCTAGAGAAAAAGGTTTTATGAAGAACACCAAGTCAAGAAAACTTCGTATGAATCGCAATGGTCCATGCATCACAGCCATAAATCTTCAAACATCACTATTGCACAGTTTTAATAACAAATTCGGTATAACCCCTAAATGAACTCAGAAAATTCTGAAATTTTGATATGTTATAGATAAAACCTAGAGGTAAAATTTTTGTGAAGAAATCAAAGTCGGATTTATGATAGATCAAGAGATATAATCACCATAACTCTCCCTAACCCTCGGTAACAGTTTCCAGATTTAACTCTTTCAAAGAAAAATCATTTCACCAACCAATACTTGACCGTTTCTCCACAAATTTTAGTATGTTACTCTCAAGATGTCATCTACAACTTTCATCAAGGACATGAAGTCAAATTTCAACTAGATAATTGCATAAAATTCACGGAATTGCCAAAGGTCAAGTTGTTTTTCCATGAAACAGTTTAGGCTGCGTTTGTTTTATATCTTTTTCTGTTTCCAAACACTTTTTCTGTTTTTTTGTTCCTAGGAACAAAAAGGAACAGAAACGCGTTTGTTTGTATTTTTTTTTTTTTTTCAAAATTATTTTTTTGTTCCTAGAAACACATCTGGAACAAAACAAGAAACAAAAAAAAAGTTGTTTCTTGTTTCTGGAATAAAATTCAGAAACACTTTTCATTTTCTTTTCTTTTTTTTCTTCTTCTTTTTTCTTTCTTTTTTCTTTCTTTTTCTTTGGCCGGTCGCTGGCCTCGGCCAGGCCGACGACCGGCCATCGAGGGCCAGCGACCTCGTCGGAGCGTCGCCGGCCGCCGGCGAGGCTGAGCGTTGCCGGCCCGGTGAAGCTTCGGCCTCGCCTTGGCCGGGTGAGGCCGTCGGCCCTCGTTGGCTGGTCGCCGGCCATGGCCGAGGCCGGCGATCGTCCAAAGAAGAAAAAAGGAAAAAGGAAAAAGAAAAAAAGGAAAAAGAAATAAGAAAATAAAAAGAAAATAGAAAAAATAAAATAAAAATATTAAAAAATAAAAGAAATAAAAAAATTATACAAATTTACCAAACGTGTTTCGTTCATTTTTATTTCCGAAACAAGTTTACCAAACACGTTTTTTTGTTCAAAAATTGTTCCTCGAAACTGAAACACTTTTTTCTATTTCTATTTCTGGAACAGTTTTTAAACAGAAATGTTACCAAACGCGTCCTTGCTAGCTTGAAGAACTACTCCTATATTTTCAAAATTCCAACATCTAGCATCAAGATTCAAACATTTCCAAGATCTACCACATTACACTAGACTACCACAGCACAACATAATGTAGATCAATGGACTTCACTTGCCTTAAACGCAGCAAGCAAAATGGTGACTTGAGGACTTCGGGTGCAGCTCAATCGATGGCGAAGCTAGGCGGTGTCGACGGCGGCAGCAGGCGTACGCACGGCAGGGATGGTCTCCTTCTTCCCCTCGCCAATGCACGCACGGCAGGGATGGTCTCCTTCTTCCCCTCGCCAATGCACCCCCACAACTCTCTCTTTCTCTCGGTTTCTCACTCGGTCTCTCTTCCTCTCTCTCACTTGCTCGCCCGCTCGAACTCTCTCGGTCTCACTCTCCCTTTTCTCTCGATCACCCTCTCTCCCTCGATTGCTTCCTCGTGCATTCCGCCCCTTTCTTTTCCTTTTAATTTCTTAATTAGCTAGTAATCATGAGGTTTTGCATGGGAAGGACAAGTGGAAGATGGTTATGGACAAGTGTAAAATGGCATGCATCTTCTCCCTCCCCCTTTCTTTCGGCCGACGGCTTTAGGGCCTCCATGGGCCGCTTGAGCCCAAAAGCTTTTGGGGCCAAAAGAAAGTCTAAATAAAAAGGCCCATATACTTTATAATATAAGCCCATGATCTTTGCACCATTATGAAGCATTTCGTTATTTTTCTTAAAGAAATAAATTTTGCATTCTCATAATCCAATAAACAAATACGAATTCATGCCCATAAACGATATCAATGCCACAGTTCGGCGATACTCCCATCGATTGGTCATGACTATCACCTATTCAAGGATCGTTTAAAATTTTTTTGGATGCCACAGTCGGTTGCTATGTCTCCGCCCGCCAATCACTGTTACAACCCGTCTCTGCCTGCTGACCACTGCAGTGCCCGACACCTGCTGGACCGCCCGACGCCTACTATTCCACCTACTGCCAATGCCAATGCCCGCAGCAGTCGCCCCTCGCCACGCCTCTGTAGTAGCCCGGGCCGTTCCCAGTTGGACTCCATCACCCGTGATCTGCCGCTACATTTGTGGCACCAACCCTTCGTAGGTCGCCACCAGCGTTAATGTTACACCTTATTACATTTCTCCTTAGAAAAAGCGTCGTAATTCATAGACACATTTTTTTTAAACAAAACGGTCCCAGCGCGACTCATTAGCGAAAGCAAATTAAAACATCACCATCTCTCCCCTACCAACCATGATACAAATACACACCACTATTCTTGATGATTTTATAGACAAGCCATGACACTTTATTTACATATATTTTCAAGATGGGACTTCTTTTGGGTCGATACATCAAAAAGGAAAAGCCAGGACTCAGCCATGTCCGGCCTAAAACCCCAAAAAGAACCCTCGACCCTCTACAACTCGCGTGCACAACCCCCATCATCAGTGTCGGCTAACTATCCCAAAAAGATCCAACTCCTACTCATCACGCACGGGCCTCACACCCAATCCGGTGCATCAAGCGGTGGCAGTGGCAACATCCCTCTCATCGCCCTGTCGCGACGAACGTGGACGGAGATGAACTCCTGGACAATCGAGCCCCCAGCTAGGCCTATGTCATACATGACAAAACCGCGCACTCGTATATACGTCAATCCAGGCACAAAAGGACAACCGAACTCCTCGCACTCAACCTCGACATCGGATGGTAGACCGTAAAATACACCCCGTGTGACGACAGGGAGCGGCATGCTGCTAATCTGAAATGTTGGTCCACAAAAGGGGTGAGTACAACCGCTCAACAGGTAAAGGAATCCAATAACCACTCAATGCATTATACAAGTCATACATGCATTTAAGGCATTACTTACCTTGAAGCCATGTGCATACTATCATGCATCATCATCACAATCATAACACATACATGTGTATAATCATGTCATACTCATATAGTCGTCATCATGACATTATTATATTACACACATGTCATCATCATCATATACATGACATCATCATACCATACATGTCATCATCATCATATCATACACATGTCGTCATCATCATGACATCATCACATCACACATGTCATCATGCCTTATCATATATCATCATCATCATCATCATGCATATCATCATGCCATGTCATATATCATCACCATCATCATCATCATCATGCATATCATCATGCCATATCATATATCATCACCATCATCATCATCATCATGCATATCATATATCATCACCGTCATCATCATCATTATGCATATCATCATGCCATATCATATATCATCACCGTCATCATCATCATGGTTTAATTTCCACTTTTAACTTTCAATTTGATCACCACATCATCCTTCCTCGGATCATCAATTTCATCTCATATTATACACTCGCATCCCATGCGAGAAAAACCTCCGGCATTAAGCCATTCCAGGCCACCGGGCATCCGGCCCCCCACATTCCGGGCATCTTGCATCCCAACTAGTATCACGAGGCATTCCCCTCGGGCAAAGACCTCCGACAGGGCTTCCGGCATTTACACTCCCTGGCCGGGCATCCCGCACCCCAATCCTGGCATCGTGAGGCATTCCCCTCGGGCAAAGACCTCCAATAGGGCTTCCGGCCCCCCACATTCCAGGCATCCTGAATCTCCCGAGGTCATCCAGCCTTGTATCTCAATACAATCCGGGCATCATCATCCACCACAACCATCTCCTCATTTAACATTATTCATGTTCACCAATTTCGGTCTTAATTTAGCATGGCATATGATGTATTGAAATCAACAATCATGTTCAGCATTTGAATTCACACATGCATCTCAATGCATACATCAAAACCTCATCACACATACTACATGGTGCAATTATTTATAAAATAAAATTCGTGGAATTTATGCCAATTAAAATAATCCATTTATCATGCCCCTTTTTATTTTATTTTTAAATTCCAGCTTGTGCCATTTTCAAAAATATTAAATTTAATTATTTATATAATCTAAAAAATCATAAAAATTAAGGCAAGTGATAAACAAGACAATAGGATGATGATTTCATGTAAAATACATGGCCAAATAAAATTTCACATAATTCCATAAATCATACAAAACAGCATATAATTTTCGGATGAAATCAGTATGCACAGTTTCCGAAGAAATTAGATTAAAATATCCATAAGACCTCAAAAAATTACGAAATTTTACCGAGTTATAGCCAAGACATTAAAGTACATTTTTCGTGAAGACTTCCAAGTCAGATTCTTTTTAGATTATTTTCTACAGTCTCACGAAGCTTCTGGATCCAACACCGAATCGTCCAGTACATACTTCTCCGAAATACTGAGTTTTCACCTACCTATTCTTCTTATTTGCCTCTGAAATTTGGATATGTTCTACATCAAGATGTTCTCTACACGTTTACTGAAGAGATCCAAGTCAAATATCCAGAGTATAGTCGACATTTAGGTCCATGAAGTCTCGGGTGTCCTGTAATACATCTCCAGAATTACTGTCTTCAAGATCTAGTCGATTTACTAGGTTATACTTGTTCATTTCACTTCAAATTTGAGTATGTTGTAGTTTAAGATGTCCCCTACAACTTTCATGAAAAAATAGAAGAGATATTCTTAGCACAACTCAACATGCAACCACAAATACAACAAGAGGTCAGTAAAATCTTTCCAGATCTGAGGTCTCCGTAGGATGAGATTTTAACCCCTCAAATCTCCATCATTTTACACAAAATTTTAGTATGTTGTATTGTAAGATGTTAGCTACAACTTTCATGAAGAAATCAAAGCCAAAATCGGACTCTAAACATGCATGCAAGCTCACACAACATTCTGACTCGAGGGGATTCAAACGAAAACAGCAACCTTGCTCAAGAACAAGTCATCCAAGCTTCGGTTTTCCTCCTTCCAATCACTCAAATTCGACACTATACCAAACATACATGTAATACACACACATGCAAGAGCAGCAAAGGACCCCAACTTGCCTCTAGACTACACGAACGGCGGCACACGACGGCGAACACGGCGGACAGACGGCGAGCGACGGCGACTTCCTCCTCGGCTTCTCCTCTCTCTCGGCCGCTCTCCCTCTCTCTCGCACAATCTCTCTCTCTCTCTCTCTCTCTCTCTCTCTCTTTTTGGGCGAATGGATAACCGGCCATTCTCTCTCCTCTCTCCTTCCCTTTTATTCCCCCTAAACCTCATCATTAGTAATGATTAGGTTGCCTCACCAATGGCCAATGCATGCCACCCTTCTTGCCACTTGTCAAAGTTCATGCATAATGGGCTTGGGCTTTTGGGCTTGGGCCGGCCACTCTTGGGCCTCCTCTTGGGCTGGTCGACAGCCCCCTTTGTGGGCCTAATTGGGCCGACTAGCTTGGCCCATCAAGGCTTCGGCCAATGGGCCTAAGGCCCAATCAAATAAAAATTAACTTCCCCCTTTTTTTTTTTATAATCTCTTCCATAAATTTTTAAATTTTAATTTCCACATGGCCAAAGTCTTATGGCATTTTATTTATAGAATTTAGTTTATAAAGTGCATGGCCAAGCATAGATTATCATCATTAATCTACAATATTTAAAATCTCATGAACATAAGCACAAATCACCTAATCTTAAAAAGAGACTAATGACTAAAGAATAAACCATAGGTAATTTCATTACCTAATTAGAGGCTTTAACACACCTTATAGCTTGACTTTGAATTTTGGGATGCCACAAAGCACTCGTCGAGCCCTCGCTGCCGCGACGCTTGCTCGCGAGCCCTTTGAACGCCGCTCCGAGCTCCCCCTTCCGAGCGATGCCACCACAAGGTGGCTCGCTGAATGTCGCCTCCTTGCTGTTGAGTCCTCCTCCGCCCACCGCCGGTCCTCTTGCTGGAGCTCCGAACGGCGACCCACCACTCCGGAGACCCACCACCACATCTACCCGTCCTGAGCCACACCAAGGTGCGGTTCGTCAAGTTCAATTAGGAAGGTGAAATTCGAATTAGGTAGTTTATTTTATTTTATTTTTATTTTGTTTCTTTATTTGAAATATTCCTTAGTGTATGATTGAAATCCCGACTAATATTCGTAATTTGAGAAGCATTGACAGTCCAATTTTTGCGCCCGAAATTCGACTCGCACGCTTGGAAAATCGCCAATCTGATCTCACGCTCGAGATTCGATTTGTGATTTTTAAAACTGACCAATCCAATCCCATGCGCGGGATATGATTTGTCAATTTATGGATATCGATCTTATCTTGTTGGATGTGCTATTTGTGTTATTTGAATTGACTTTGTTTTCGTAAAAAAAAAAATCCAAAAAAAAATATGTGTTAGATTAGGTTCATTTTAGAATATTCCTTGTCTTAGGGTTATCTTGCATATTTAAAGTAGGAATTTTACTTCGAATGTTTGAAAAAATGAAAAATAAAAAAGGCATTTCATTTAGGATGTTAGTTTTTTTTTAAAAATTTCGAATCTCATAAAAAGAAAAAGAAAAAAATAGAATTAAAGCATTCTTTGCACGTCATTGCATGTTAGGAAAAGATTGCGTGTTTTTTAATTAATTATAGGTTTAGATAATTTCTCCCATATAGATTGCATTTTAAGATTACTTAACCAATAAGGTTCTAGTTTAAATTAGGATTTGGCCTAACCCAATTCTTAATATAAGTTAGATAGAATCTTAATCTAGTTAGATAATTTTCGCATTTTTCTAATTTCGAATTTAATGGAAAATACCAAAAATTGTTTTTTTAGAATAAATCAATTTCATCATTTAGGATAGTTTATTGATGTCATATAGTTTAGGTCATGTTGTCATGTTATATCATTTCATGTTAGATTAATAGCATGCATTGCATAAAACATGATTTTCATTAAATAAGTGAAAACAAACAAAAAAAGTAATTGCGTGTTAATTAGAAATCATAACTAGGATTGTTGATGTGAATTCTGATTTAACATTGCAAATGCTTTCGTTGCTCTGGGGTAAGTCTTGCAATTTATTCACTGCTTTATCTAGGTGTTAAATTGGTGGTTTACGCACCCGTATGATCACCTCACATGTTAAAGAGGTAAAGTAGAATTAATTCAAGTTACTTTCAAAACATTTTTTTCGAAATGAAAGAGAAAGGCATTGAAAGGGCGTTAGTAAAAGCTAGCGTAATCAAGTCTTTGAATTCATAAATCTCTGGTTCGTAGGAGTAAAATAAATCTCCTGTTATTTTACTTGGGTTCCTAATCAACCCACCGGACATGGATTAGTGGCAACTCCTAATTAAAAATCAATTGCATGTTAAAAGCTGGAACCTAAGTTGTGAATTGGTATGGGCTTGGGAGAGCCCAAGCTAAGTTTAGGCTTAGTAATCAATTAGCAAAATCCTAGGTGGTTCACCTGAAAATTTGGTCACATCATTTAGGAAATGTGTTAGCCGTCCGATAGATGGTATGAAATTAGCACTAGTCAATCTTGTAGGTAGTTCGATCGGGTGTCTCGAGTGTCGGGTTGCCTAGATGGTCGTGATGGCGATGCCTCTAGATGCCTGGGGACTGATGAGCCCCGGAGGTACCCCGAATGTCAGGATGCTTGGAAGTGTGATGTAACACGTTTCGAATTCCTAGAGACATGATGAGCCCTAGAGGTCCTCGTGATGCCAGGTAGGGTGTGAGATGTCTAGAGGTGTGACGAACACGCTCTGGATGCCCAAGGACTGAAGTATGGAATTGGAGGTCCTCGTGATGCTAGGTAGGGTGCGAGATGCCCAGAGGGATGCAAATATTGGTCCCTCTGGAAGATGACGGCAGTTAGAATTAAAGTCGAATCGATTTTCCAAATTGTTCTGATTGTTTAATTGTCTTCCTAGTGTTTCGTTTATGTTGTTCTTTTAGAATTTTAGTACCCTAAGTCGTTTCGTTTTACATATTGCATGTTTAAGATATTGTAGGTTGAGTACTGGTAAACTTGTATAATATGGTCTGACATGCTACCATATGCTTAGTAGTCGTACTCACCCCTCGTGGGACTATCATATTTCAGAGACATAGATATGCCGCTCCAGCCCGCGTCTTCCGGTATGTTCTATGGCATTCCCATCGACCTTAAGTGGGACCAGGTGGAGCATGCCGACCCTGACTTTCTGGATGTTACATTCATTTGGATTACGGTGATCCTCAGCGTGGACGTTGGACTTACCACAGGCCCTGTGCTTATAGGGTTCATCATCTTGTTTGCTTGAGTCAATGGGCGTACAGTGGGGCCGCTACCGCTTCCGGAGGATGATGACAATGGTTCGAGTGGGATCGAGTAGGTGGAGGACTTGGGAGGATGGCAGCATTTTTAGACGCTAGGACGTGATGCCAAGAAGACAGTGTAGATAGACAGCTAGATGATCAGTCCAATTTTGGTTTAGCCAAAAATAGGAACTTTTTGGCCTATGTGTACTGACTGATGTCGTCTGAAAATTATAAATAAATAACAGTGCCTGGTTTACATATCGTGTACATTTTAAATCAAGATGGAATTACATACTCGCTTCCACAATGGTATAGCGCGAGGACCAATGAACGATGCGGCGGACCTTAAGGGCCGAGGGTCGCCATAAGGAGGTCGTTGCCGCGGGAGGACGCCACATTTCTTAATTCAGATGCTAGTGAAATTGGTGATATAAGTATGCAGCACAGTATACTCACAAGAAATAAAGTAATTTGTTTTTTCGAGGAGAAAAGAACATAGGAGCCCAAACTTTAACATCGATCTATCTACCCTTCTTGAATAGGTATTGGAGGAGAATGCGGGTGGGAGGATGTGCGGTGGTCACAACCGGGGCTTGGATAGCTGGAAAAGAATACTTGTTTGCTCGGGTGCATCTTCTCGTCATTGAATTAGCCCCGGTTGTAACTTTTTTATTTCTCTGTCCTTATTTCATACGCTTCTGTGGAGATTCCGGATGCATATTGATTTAAATTAACTAGAAAGTGTATTGGACTTTATCTCGAGTTATTTTGTGGATAAGATCACTAGAAAAGCTAGTCGACCACAAATTAGCCTGTAAATATGCAATATCCTGGAGTCATGTAGGTTTGGCTTGTTATGTAAACCATTTGTTTGATAAATTGACATGTAATTCAGTTTTCATGTCTTGGGAGTTCTCAGTAGCATTCAGCAGAATGTTGGAGCTAATGTATCTTCTTAATCTAATCAATTTTGGTTTCAGGCTCACTTATGTTGAGAATTTACATCTTTTGGAATGTAATATCGAAGAACCACTTCACATCATCGGCCACACCAATGAAACTTGTGAATCAAAATCAAAATCCTCTTAGTCATGCAAGAAGAATACTAGTTAGGCTAGCGATCCTGGAATTTGAAAATTAATTTATCTTTCGAAAGATACATATGCTATTTATTGGGAATTTTCGTTCTTTGACCTGAAGACATATTGTTCTCCAAATTCACATATAAAATGTTTTTTCTTGATAAATCTGATGAATCTTGGTCCTCTTATTTTTCTGAATCTGTCTCTATAGTTCGTCTGACTATTAATGTCTTTCTAGTACAATATGCCGAGGTCCTTAAGGTTGGGTCTCTAGTCAATCATTCTAAACTCTCATATAGATATAGGCCGTGGAAAAGAAGTGTAGCAGAGATGCTAAAAATTTGATCATACAAATTACAGTACTCACTGAGATAGCTAGTATAAGCACCTAGAGGGGGGTGAATAGGTGAAAAAAATAATTCTTCGGGATATAAGAGCAATACTGAGTAGACAATAGAAATGAAGTTATTCTTTGGTTAACAAGACGAATTATGATCAAAGTAAAACAGAGAGTAGGGAAGAGAAAATTGAACACAAGGTTTATAGTGGTTCGGCTTATTCCAAGCCTATGTCCACTCTTTTGCACTGACAGCCCATCGGCTGGATTTCACTATGAACAAAAGAGATGTTACAGCAAGTCTCTTCCTTGATTCCACAGTGTAGAAACTCTACTACACTTCCTCAAGGTCTCTCAAAGTATAAACTCTCTTTTGCGTACAAGATTTCACTCAGTAAATGAATTGACTAAGAACAAAGAGCTTCAGACTTTGGAATTCTTCTATCGCGCACTCTCTCGAACAACTGAAACATCTTCCTTTTATACTCCTTTATGCCATCATACCCGTTGGCACTTACCAAAAGAATTCCTCCAATCTACCCGTTGGACGGAATCAATTAGGAAGATCATTCGAGCTATTAAAGGAACATGTCGATAGCCCATCAATCCTGCTTGCCCATACACTCAGAATCTTGGTTTCCATAAGTAGAACCTTCCAAGTATACTTCGTCAATCATCGGATCCTTAATCATAATTAAATAAATGATTCCATTATATCATATCCAGCCAAGAGATCTTCTCCAGTCGATAAGGTCAAATCCTTAATGAAACACCAAGTTCTGGATAACCCTTCTTCGACGGTCTAGAAACTATCAATGAGAATAAACTTTGAATCTTGAGTTTGGTAGTTCGGAGGTCTTCAGACTTTGAATAGGAGAATCTGCAGATCTTCAGACTAGACTGATGGAAACGTTTTGTCAGTTTCAAAATATTCCAGAAAGATTTCTCCAACAATCTCCCCATTTTTTATGGTGACAAAACTTTCCTGCAGATTTGAATAACTTTGACCTGCAAAATATTACTCAAGCAAATATGGATATCTTATAAAGATAAATGGCTTAATGAAAACACTAGAATCTGCATCCACAGAAAATATGTTAGTCTTGCATGTGAATAACGCCATTCATAAGATAGCAATAATACTCAATATAAGCAATCAAATCCAAATCCCAAATTCAGTCCACATCCAGACATTCAAGTCAAGTCATAATCAAAACAAACCAAAGTTCAACAAATTTTAAGTTCAAAGTTTCAAATCTTGCATCTCTCCCCCTTTTTGTCATCATAAAAAAGGTTGAGATGGAAAGAGAATTGATTCAAGAATGCTTGGGAACCCGAACAAGCTGGAAATCTCCCATTGACTGGACAATGCCTTCTAGCTTTTTCAAGTCTTCCTTTAGTTGTGCCACATCTTCACCCTTAGCATTTGCCTGAATCTGAAGAGAAAGGGCTTGAATCTGATCACTCAAAGAGACTGAAGAAGCTTGACCCGCATTCTGCAGATTCTAAACTTTGCAACCCAGAGCATATATCTGTCCACGCATTTCCAAGAGAACATCAAGAATTCTGCGAAAGTCTGCTGAATTTTCAGTCTGCGTACTGGCTTCTGCTCGATCTGATGGAGTGAAGGCAGATGATGGCAAATCAACATGTTCATGCAGAATGGGCGATGAAACATCATGTCCCTCTTCAGGAAATTGAGAGGCATAGATATCTTCTGGATCTGCTGGAGAGCGACTGACTCACTAGTAGTAGAATATGAGGACAATCCTCTTTTCTCACGGTCTCCCCCTGTTTCCATGCCTTCAGGTGGAGAAGAGTGTTCTTCATGTTCTGTCTCCGCTTGATCTCCTCTTTCTTCTTCTTCTTCAATTCTTTCTTCCTCTTCATCTCCTTTTTCTACTTCTCTCTCCTCTGTTTGTCTTTCCTCTGCTTCCAAATTTTCTCTTTCTTCAGTCCTCTGTTCTGTCTCATATGTGTCCTTTTCTTTTCTCTCCATTGATTCTGGAACAGGACGACTCAAGTTCTTCAATGCCATAGCAGAAATGGTGATGTCATCCTCATCATCTTCATCCTCAACGATGAGAGCTCTTCTTTTCTTGGATGGAGCTACCATGGGCTCCTTTCATTTTCTCTTTGCAGCCGAAGAGACTTGATGAGACTTAACAGGGGTTTCTCCTTAAATTTCTCCAACGCCTTGTTGAGTTCCTTCAGACGCATTTTAGAAACCATTTTCAGTCTCACCACCATTTGATCGCACAATCGAACACAGAGAATTCGAGGAGGTTGAATATTCAAATGTCTGAATAACTTTGACACAAGAGCTGGATAAGGAAGTTGACCCTTGTCCTTTACCACTGCCCTGTACATGTGGAACATAACAGTATGTGGAAGAGAAAACTTTTTCCCAGCATTGATGGCATACATCAGCTTTCCCTCTGAGTTTGAAACATCAGTTTTTGAAGTAAATTTTGGTCTGAGGCAATTAATCACAATCTTGTGAAGCATAATGTTGAATGCACTCATCCTTGAGTAGGAAACCTTTCCCTTTGTTCTTCTATTCTTAACAAGTTCCAACGTAGTACGAGCAATAGACACACTAATGGGTTGATATCTCCCCCTTTCAACCCCAATCACATCCGCCAACATATCTACATCCATCACATAGTCCTGATCTTGGACACTAAAAGAGAATTTATTCGCATCCAGGAAACTAAGATTCGAATAGAAATAAGCGGTGAGTTCAAAGATAGGCTTCGTAGAGTCACAACAAAACTGTTCAAGTTGAAGAAGACTGAATTTTTCCCTTAATTTAACATTCACAGCATCAAGGAAATCAAAATCTACACTTCTAGGGTTTATTACCCCACGCTTCAACAACTTCGAGTATAGATGCTTTTGTTCCTTCGATCGAAACAACTTTGTCATTTTTCCCCGAATTTTTGCTGCAACACCCATTCTCGGTTGAAACTGACTGTACAACTTGTCATCATCATTCCCATCTATCTGATTTAGCCCTCCAACACGAGGATTGATTGGGATATTTGCGAATGCCTCTTCCGCTGCCCCAACAGAGCAATTCCCAAGTGCTCCATTGTACGTAGAAAGAAGGTTTCATTTCTGTACCCTTTTTCTTTCAAAAATTCGTCAATGTAGTTCAACGGAGTTCCTCCCCTTTTTAAAGCACGATAAAGCTTATAGGTAAAAGAGGCTTATAGACTCTTACAGGTTCTGCATCTTCATAAATTTCTTCCTTTTCTTGTCGAACAACCTCCTGTTGTCTAGATGGAGAAGATGGACGCTGCTGAGAATGTTGTGGGCTCTGCTGCTGATTAGGAAACTCTTCTTCTTAGGTGAGATCGAAGTGCGTAGGTCCCTCACACATTTGTTGTGGTCCCCTGTTCGTGATCCTCGAAGACTTTCTTTGGGAAGACATTTTTCACAGTCTTTGAGAGATTCCAAGCTTGTTTTCCCAAGAAAGATGACAACTTTTCGAAGATTAAACAAGAGAAGAAGACAGAAACGGAAGATCGGTACTCCCTTAGGGTTTTTGTGAGTGAAACAAGAGAAATCGACAGTATATATAACAGTCAAAGAGAGGCATACGGAACGTCATAAAGAAAGTAAAAAGATGCCTTTTAAAAAAATAACTACCCTTTTCGAAAAACTAGATAATTTTTATTTCAAAAATAACTCCATTTTCGAAAAGGAAACGTTGCAATAATCACGTCAATTAAAGATAGCAATTGAGATAACAATAATCAAACACGGTTGATGATCGTACCTTTTTGAGATAAGAATCGAGATACAAGAAAATAACTTACGAAAGAAAACTTTGATCGTCTGAGTCTAGGTGTCTCTAGACTTTAACTTCTTCAAATTTCAAGATGTTGAGTCTGGAACGGATGATTTCAAATTGATTTTTCTCCAAGGGCTTTGTAAATATATCCGCCAATTGGTTCTTTGAGTCAACAAACTGAATCAAAACTTCTCCATTCTGAACACGATCTCTAATAAAGTGATGTCAGATCTCTATATGCTTTGCTCTTGAGTGAAGGATTGGATTCTTGGTGAGATTGATTGCACCGATGTTGTCACGTTAATCTCAAGTGCATGAATCTTCAATTCCAAAGTCTCTTAACTTTGTTTTATCCACAGAATTTGTGAACAACAACTTCCAAGAGCTACATATTCCACTTATGCTGTAGAAAGAGCTACTGTACTTTGCTTCCTTGAAAACCAAGATACCGTATTGCTTCCAAGTAGTTGACAGGTACCCGATGTGCTCTTTCTATCAACTCTGCATTCGGCTAGGTTTGCGTCTGAATATCCGAGAAGAATAAAGTCTCCCTTTTTAGGATACTAAAGACCAATGCTTGAAGTTGATGCAATGTATTTGATAATACGCTTTGCGGCACACAGATGAGATTCCTTTGGGTTTGCTTGAAATCTAGCACAAATGCAAACACTAAACAGAATGTCGGAGTCTAGAAGCGATAAGATAAAGAAGTGAACTAATGATACTCCCGTATAGCTTCTGGTCAACTTTCTTTCCTCCTTCATCTTTGTCTATCTTCAAAGAGCTTGACATTGGTATATCAGTCTTTTTGCAATTTTCCAGTCCAAACTTTTTGACAAGATCATTTGCATATTTTTCTTGATGAATAAAAGTTCCTTCCTTCAGTTGTTTCACTTGAAGCCCGAGAAAGAAGGTTAACTCACCCATCATGTTCATTTCAAATTCATACTGCATAGACTTAGATAATTTCTTGCACAAGCTTTCATTAGAGGATCCAAAAATAATATCATCAACATATATTTGGACAAGCATAAAACTTTTGTTTTCTCTTTTGATAAACAGAGTAGTGTCTACTTTACCTTTTACAAAGCCATTTTGAATTAAAAACTTACTCAGCCTGTCATACCAAGCTCGACGAGCTTGTTTTAAACCATATAATGCATTTTTTAGTCTGAATACTGAGTCTGGTTTCCTTGGGTCTTCAAACCCAGGAGGTTATTCCACATAGACTTCCTCATGGATAAATCCATTCGGGAAATCACTTTTGATGTCCATTTGGAATAACCTAAAATTCTTATAACAAGCAAAAGCAAGTAATAATCGAATTGCTTCTAACCTTGCTACTGGTGCGTAAGTCTCATCATAGTCTATCCCTTCTTCTTGCGTATATCCCTTGGCCACGAGTCTTGCTTTGTTTCTTACAACTTTTCCTTTCTCGTTCATCTTGTTCCTGAAAACCCATTTAGTTTCAATAATAGATTTACCTTTCAGTTTAGGAGTCAACTCCCAAACATCATTAATGCTGAATTGCCTGAGTTCTTCTTGCATAGCTTTAATCCAGCTTTCATAAGATAAAGCCTCTTTTATGCTTTTGGGTTCTATTTTAGAAATAAGAGCCACAGCACTAGACACTTCGCGCCTTTTGGATCTTATGCGAATTCCTTCATTAATGTCGCTAATAATGAGATCTTTGGGATGACTGGACTTATGCTTCCAGTTGCTGGTTAATTTGCCAGATTGATGATCACTTTGTTCATTTGAATCTTCAACAATCATTGGTTGTTGGTCTTTCGAAGTCTGAGTTGCTTCCTGAGATTTAGGCTTTGTAGAGTTTGGAGCAGATTCAGATTCTTCAAGATGAGTCTGAATGGATTCATTTTGCGTAGAATCTTGGAATTTGACATTCATTGATTCCTCCACAGATTGAGTCTTCTTGTTGTAGACTCTATACGCTTTGCTTGTGGATGAATATCCAAGGAAGATGCCTTCGTCTGGTTTTTCTTCAAACTGGCCAACTCGATCATTTGAATTTTTCAATATAAAGCATTTACATCCAAACACATGAAAATATGAAACAATAGGCTTCATTTCTTTGAATAACTCATAGGGTTTTTTTTTTTTTTCCAGAATTGGTCTTAGAAAACTCTATTAATAATATAACATGCTGTGGAAACTGCTTCAGCCCAAAAACGTGAAGGGATGTTGCTTTCAATTAAAAGAGTTCTAGCCATTTCTTGAAGCGACCTATTCTTTCTTTCCACAACTCCGTTTTGTTCTGGAGTATATGGAGAGGAGAACAAATGCTGAAAACCAGATTCATCACAAAACTTTGTAAAATCTTGATTTTCAAATTCACCTCCATGGTTTGTTTTTATACTTGAAATGACATATCCTTTTTCATTTTGAACCTTTTTAGCAAAATTTTCAAAGTAAGAGGAGGTTTAAGACTTACTTGCCAGGAAATATACCCAGGTAAATCGTGAGTAGTCATCCACAATTACTAGGCAATATTTCTTACCTCCAATACTTTGAGTTCTGGTTGGTCCAAAGAGATCCATATGCAGAAGTTGTAGTACACAATTAGTGGAAACTTGATTTATTGGTTTAAAAGAATTTCTTACTTGCTTTCCCAATATGCATGGTGTACATAGATCAGACTTTTGGTATGATAAATTGGGTAAACCGCGAACAAGTTTCTTTGCTAATATTTTGGCTATTTGCTTCATATTGATGTGCCCAAGTTTTCTGTGCCATAAGTTCACTTCATCTTGAATTGAGATAAGACATTGTGATTCATCTGGTTTCACATCCAAGAGGTAGATATTTCCATATCTTCGACCCATGAATGACTGAGTAGAATCTTTACTGGTTCCTGAACATATTCCCTCTTGAAAGTTGATTTTGAAACCGGTATCACACAGCTGACTGATATTTAACAGATTGTAGTTGAGTCATTCCACTAAGGAAACATTGCTTATTGTGAGGTTTCCAATTTTTACAGTTCCAAATCCCACAATTCTTCCTTTGCTGTTTCCTCCAAATGAGATTTTTCTACCATTTACTTGAACAAGCTTTACGAAACAATTTGAATCTCCTGTCATATGTCTTGAGCATCCACTATCCAGGTACCATTTTACCTTTTCTTGATAGTGACTCGCATTTAAAGAAGAAACTCAAACTTTCTTTGGTACCCATACTTTCTTGGGTCCTTTGGTGTTAATATTATATGCGGTTTTTGCCCATACTTTCTTAACAGGTTTCTAAACCATAGGACATTCTTTTTCAAAATGATCTACACTATTACACTTTGAACATCTGAGAGCATTGCGGCCTACTGGTTTTACAAAGATCTTTTAAAATGATTTTTGTAAGCATCTCTTGTGAGTCTTTGTTTAATTCTTTCCTTTACTTTAGGAAAATCAATTAAGGGAATGGTTTCCGAGACATTCCCAAACCAGATTTGTTGAAATAAGGTCTTTGAACGAAAGAATTTTTTTTCAAGTTTCTCGAGATCCTATAGAAAATCTTTTAGAAATATTTGAGATATCATTTTTCAAGAATGTATTTTCTTTTGAAAGATTGTCTTCATTTTCTTTCAAGGTAGAAACATTTTTGTCTAAAACTTTGATTTTGTTCTTTCAAAACAATTTCTTGTTGTTTTAAAGCAGAATTTTCATTTTTAGTTCGTAAATCCTTTTAAGAGAAGTCTTAAGACTAAAACACAACTCATTAATGTATTTAGAAACTTTAATAGGGATTTTAAAGTTACTCACCTCAAATTCATTGTCTGAATCTGATTCTGTCTCGGAGTTTATATCTGAATCCGATTGTGCCATCAAATATATATTGGCATAATCATCATCACTTTCTTCATACTCTGTATCACTCCAAGTTTCTGCTTTAAGAGCCTTTCGATACTTTTCAGTTTTTCCTTTCTTTTTCCTCAGAAGAGGACAGTTGGGTCTGATGTGTCCATTTTTCTTGCATTCAAAGCAGACTACATCTTTGTTTGATTCATCATCCTCAACAGACTTAGTCTGTTGCTTTTGAAAACTTTGTTTCTTTGGATTGAATCTTCTTCCTTTTCTGTTCAGTTTTCTGAATCTTCTTATCACAAGAGCAAGCTCTTCGTCATCCATATCGTCTTCAAAATCTGTGACATCAGAATCATCATTAGATTTTAATGCAATGGATTTCTTACCTTTAGGATCTTCATCTTCGTTGATTCGCTCTATTTCATAAGACTGAAGAGTCTCAACCAATTCATCAACTAAAAGTGGCATGATTCTTTGTGTCTCCTTTATTGAGGTCTTTATGTGATTTCAATCCTTAGAGAGTCCACGCAGAAGCTTGTTTACTTTCATGGGATCGAAATTGGTTGCCCTTGATTTTCAAGGCCATTCACGGTCTCGTAAACGACTAAACATGTCGGTGATAGATTCTCCAGATTTCATTTTGAATGCTTCATATTGACCGAGCAGAATGTTGATTCCGGTTTCTTTCACTCGACGCCCTTCATAAGTAATGTGTAATCTATCCCAGACTTCTTTGGCTGTAGAACAAGAAAATATTCTATTATATTCAGTAGGTGACAATGCACAATATAAAGAATAAATTGCTTTTGCATCAAGAGCTTGTCTCTTGATTATCTCTTCCCGAGTCATTTCACTAGACTCAACAGTATCTTTTACTCTTTCTGAGATAGGTGTTGTTTTAGGAATGATTCCTTTGTCAACAACATCCCATTCCAGAGGATCCTTTGATCTTAGGAACGCCTTCATCTTGTTTTTCCATATGTTGTAATTCTTTCCATCAAAGTAAGGCGGTCTGGTATTGCTTTGCCCTTCTACCAACCCTGGAGCCAACATACTAGCCATGGATCTTTAACTCTGAAGTAAAACACTTCAAACAAAGTGAGTACACAAGCTCTTATACCAATTGAGATAGCTAGTATAAGTACCTAGAAGGGAGTGAATAGGTGAAAAAAATAATTCTTCGGGATATAAGAGCAATGCGAAAGCGACAATAGAAATGAAGTTCTTCTTTGGTTAACAAGATGAATTATGATAAAAGTAAAACAAAGAGTAGGGAAGAGAAAATTGAACACAAGGTTTATAGTGGTTCGGCTTATTCCAAGCCTACGTCCACTCTTCCGCACTGACAGCCCACCGACTGGATTTCACTATGAACAAAAGAGATGTTACAGCAAGTCTCTTCCTTGATTCCACAGTATAGAAACTCTACTACACTTCCTCAAGGTCTCTCAAAGTATAAACTCTCTTTGGCGTACAAGATTTCGCTTAGTAAATGAATTAACTAAGAAAAAAGAGCTTTAGACTTTGGAATTCTTCTATCGCGCACTCTCTCGAACAACTGTAACATCTTCCTTTTATACTCCTTTATGCCATCATACCCGTTGGCACTTACCAAAGGAATTCCTCCAATCTATCTGTTGGATGGAATCAATTAGGAAGATCATTCGAGCTATTAAAGGAACATGTCGATAGCCCATCAATTCTGCTCGCCCATACAATCAGGATCTTGGTTTCCATAAGTAGAACCTTCCAAGTATACTTCGTCAATCATCGGATCCTTAATCATAATTAAATAAATGATTCCGTTATATCATATCCAGCCAAGAGATCTTCTTCGGTTAATAAGGTCAAATCCTTAATGAAACACCTAGTTCTGGATAACCCTTCTTTGATGGTCTAGAAACTGTCAATGAGAATAGACTTTGAATCTTGAGTCTGGTAGTCCGGAGGTCTTCAGACTTTGAATAGGAGAGTATGCAGATCTTCAGACTAGACTGATGGAAACGTTTTGTTAGCTTCAAAATATTATAGAAAGATTTCTCCAACACTCACAAGTTTGTACGTCATCTTGATTAGTGCTACATGGAAGATTTTGTTATTTTCCAGAGTACCATCTGTAGGAGCTACTTTTCAATTGCAAAAATGAAAACGGCCGTTCTAAGGTTCTTGTTTGCTCAATTCTAGTTTCTTGTCAAAGTCAGTTGTTCAAGCCTTCAAGGCATTCGCATGTCTCTCTTAATATTAAAAAATTATTATTAAAGGATGAGACAGAACATGATCAATAATAAACTGGGAGTGGATAATTTGAGGGTATCCATTCAGAATCAGAACAAAGTGCTATTAGCAATAATTTGTAGAAGGGGGTGGAGAAGCAATGATAAATATACGTTTTGTGTCTTCTTAGTCCAGTTTCTTCCTGTCACAACAACGCTACCATCATCAACAATCGCATAGCTCTTCAATCAAAGGGTACAATTTAAAATCATTCACTAATTAAAACTGAAACACTAATCATCTTAATTAGAAAATGAAGTAACGTATGTGAAATGCACCCAGTAACTGAAAACATCTTAGCTAGCTGGAACTTGAAGGCTGTCCAACAAAAGTTTTGGCTTATGTTAAAAAAGCAAGGTCTTGTTACTTGTCATGAGAAAAGAAATATGAGGACAAGAGTCATAAATTCTCTCATGCATGCATGCATACATGGATACACGCAATTCAAGAGGAAATTAGCATCAACTTGCCAGCAGTAGAGATATTTTAATATCAATATGTAGCTACCAATGGAACGAATGCATGTCTCATATATCTTTTGATCAAGATCCCTCAGGTCATGTATCATATACTCCTCAAAAACTTCAAAGCAATGATTATCACCACATACTCGTGCTGTAATACAGATGAAAATCCCAAATAACTGTTGAACCGATATGGCTCTAACAACATTAAAGCAAAAACAACAACTAATATGAGAAACTACATGTTGCTCGTTTTAGCATGTCCTATATTTGGTGCCTCAGAAGCTCATCTTTCATTAATCAGGTTTCACTCAAGACCTTCAAAAGTTTCAAGGAGTTTTGGCTTCTAGGTCATTCTCCTTCATAAACGCAGTGGCACGAAAGGATAAAAAAAGAATCCTAAATTGTTGCCAAGGCCTCAGAAATCATAATAGAAAATTTGGGCGTGTTTGGTAACGTTTCTGTTCAAAAATTATTCTAGGGAACAGAAATAGAAAAAAGTGTTTCTGTTCCAGGGAACACTTTTTGACCAGAAAGATGCGTTTGGTAAATTTGTTCTGGGAATAAATAGAAACACGTTTGGTATATTTTATTCTTTTTTTGTTTCTTTTAATTTTTTAATATTTTTATTTTTATTTTCCTTTTTCCTTTATTTTTTATTTTTCTTCTTTCGGGGCTGAGCCTCGCCGGTGGTTGGGCGAGCTTGGCCTCGCCTTCAGCCAAGGCGAGGCCGAGCCTCGCCTGGGGGTCGGCGACGCTCGGCCTCGCCGGGGGGCCGGCGACGCTCCGGCGAGGTCGCCGACCCTTGACGGCGTCGCTGGCCCTCGATGGCTGGTCGCCGACCATGGCTGAGGCCGACCGACCAAAGAAAAGAAGAAGAAAAAAAGAAGAAGAAGAAAAGAAGAAGAAGAAAAGAAGAAGAAAAGAAGAAAATGGAGAAGTGTTTTGAGCAAGAAACAAATTTTTTTTTTGTTTCTCATTTCTGTTCTTTTTGTGATTCGGGAATAAAAATCTGATTTTAAACAAAAACGCAAACAAACGCGTTTCTTTTCTTTTTTGTTCTCGGAACAAAAAAACAAATTTTATGTTCATAAACAAAAAAGAAAGAATGAAAACATGCAGGCCCTTAGCTTCTTGTGCTTTTGTGACTATTCTACCGCACAACTTATGTAAACTCGTGTTTATCGTGATTTTTTCTTTTTCATAACCACAGTTCGTGGGGGCGAAACAATATCACTGCCTAACCAGTCATCATCCATGGGCACAACTGATGTTCATATTACTCTCACGCTCCATGTCAATTTGGTTTTCACTTCTCCATAGTTATCAAAATTATCAAGTGTCAAAAGAACTAGACTGTCTGATTGGTGGCTTCTTCAAGTCTCACTGCATCTTCTTCAATCCTTTATGGTTTTGCCTCTTCAAGCGCCTCGTAGAACTTGGCAACAGAGTCCTATCCCAATTATTGGAGAATTGTCTCGAGGAAACTACCACACGCTGCACGATCTTTATGATAGGTACATACTCCAGATCCACATTTGCTAGGCACCTCAAAAGCACTCGGAGTCCCCCTCTCTCTAGACTTCACCTAACTTCTTTCAATAAATTGCCACCTACTCAAGGAAAGAAAGAAAGAAAAGCTACCTTCCATGGATTTGTTACTGATTTAGCAGCGTGTAACATCGATTATTGATGAATTCACTACCAAGCATCCACAAACAAAAGTTACCAAGAAACACTAATTCAACGCCTCTCGAACAAATTCCACAACACGTTGTTCAAAGTTCCCACGCAATTGTAGCACCAAGAAGCTGAATTCAAAGTCCAGGTCAAATATTACATAATACAATTGGGATGTGCTAGGTGTTACCTGATCTTCAGCAACCTGCATGAAGCCCAGAACCTCAGCTACACATCCTTCAAGTCATCAATTTCCATGGCCTCGGTCGGCGTGGTAGTCCATCGCCTCTGCTCTCCAGTCTCCGTTGCCGTCGGTTCACTAGAGACTCTGTTTCAGGGAGACAAACTTCTTCTCTTCGTCGCCTTCGTCGTTGGTAGGTGGCGATCTTACATCAATCAGAGCTCAGTGTTGTCAGATGGGAGACGAGCTGTCGTGATGCTGAAATTGGCGTTGCTGGACAATCTTGCAAGTCGTTCTGTATATCTGTTTTGATCGTTCCATGCATAAGTGGACCCATGGCTTTTGAATATGTTAATTCATGACCAAACTCGTAGAGTAAAGCTGGATCTATTAGATCTTGAAGCTTAACTTTTAAGTCTTCCTCTAGTGGCTCACAAAGTATTCGGAATCCACACTTTTCACGACTCCACCTCGATACTTTAACACTAAATTGTACATGACTCTCATAAATTTGAACAAAATCGACTGCTCCCAGCAATAGCTCAAATGGTATGACTGATGCAGCCAAGATAAGATTTGCATTGAGAGTCCATTCATGCTTAGGCAGCATTCGGCCATTAACTTCTAATTCTATGTAGTATGATTGTGACCCATGATCCTGTTCATCAGTACTATGAACAGCACAGAGAACGAATCCAAGAAACTTGTGACACAAGTCCTTAGAAGCCCTAAAAGATACAAAACCTTTTTCAATAGGAGGGACCCACTCTGGTAACTCTGCTCCAAGATAAGTAGCACAGTGACCCTGTTATAAGATAAACTGTTAGAAAGTACCTGAATAGAAGAATTCAATTTTGAGTTTAGTAAGAAATCCTAGCGAATTTCACTTCTAACTAGAGCTCTATAAATGAGTGGAGATACATTGATCCTTGCTTATAATAATATACAATTCTCATGTGATAGAAATGATTCTTATAAAAGAACGGAAGCCACCTCCATCATATGCATGTACATGTAGAACCACTTTAGATTTATTTGCTTTTCTTAAGCTTCCTATCTATCGTTTTCTGCTGTTGCAATATACAAGCACATACTGAATCCAGCATACACTCCACATTAATGTGTGTGTGTGTGTGTGAGAGAGAGAGAGAGAGAGAGAGAGAGAGAGAGAGAATCTTACTCGGCGAGATGGGAATTGCAAAACCGCCTCGACAAAATGTCTACCGTCACGACCATAGGGAACGACAGTCCCATAGCGATACGGGGGTGGAATATGGAGTGGTAGACCCAAGAATTTCAAATTTTTGCGCTTCAAGATGGATGTTGGAACGCTAGTTATTTTGGTCTCCATTAGACCTAAATTACTCAATTTGGGACAACAGGAATGATTCTCAAGAAACTCCAATTCAGTCATACTACTTCTAGCAAGGTCTAAAAATTTTAAACTTGAAAGTCCGATCTCCATAGATGGATCAGCAGAATCATCGTACTTTGGAAACCCAACCAAGGATATGCAATCCTGAAGATGCAGCTCTTTAATGTTATGTAACTTGTATATACTAGATGGAAGACTTACCAGATTCTTGCAATCAGATAAGCTCAATTTCTCCAAAGAAACAAGATTTTGTATTGACGATGGAAGTTCTTTAATAGCAGTCCCTTTTAACGAAATAATTGTCAGACTTTCAAGTTTATGTGGAATATCAGGGAAATTTTCAAAATTTTTACAATTTGTAAGAAGAAGATGCCGAAGTCTTTTGTCTTGAGCACATTCAGAAAAACACCAAGTCGAGAGCACCCATTTAAAGCCAACACCTCTAACTTCTCAAGATATGCAATCGACTCATGGGCTTCTACCATGTTTTCACAATAAGAGAGAAACAATTCCTTGAGATGTGGAGTACATGAGAGGTCAGGGGATACGAATTAGGGACCCGCAATAACTGAAATTAATGTACTTCAATTGTTGGAAGTCCTGTAAATATGGCGGAACAAACATCTCAATCAAAGTTACAATGAACTAATTTGCTGAGAATTGCACATTGCATTGAGAAATAAGTAAACACTTAGAAACTTTACTAATAGTTATAAATCTATACATATATGCAGTAAGAGAATGAATTTAGAAATGACAAATAAAAATGCTAATGGATATTGGTCAGAAGTGGGCCACGTGGTAAAAGTATGCCATGAGTCATGCCATGTGGCAATCAGAAAAATAAAATAAAGCACCATGCGGCAACCATGTGAAGGCAGGCCACTAACAAATTTAAGCCACATGTTATGCCATGTGCCAATTGTAGAAGTAAAGTGAATGTCATGTGGCGAGAGCACTCGAAGTGAACATTCTTTCAATTTTGGCTTAGTTTATGTCAAAATATATATTCTATCACAATGAATTTTTCCCAAAAATTAAGAAACTTTTTTAAGCCATTTAAAGACAATGAAACCACCTTTTAAAACATTTTGAAGAAAAAGTTCATAAATTCAACTCAAAACCTAGCTTTGACTTTCAATTAAGAAACTAGCAGCATACCGCGTGGATCTTGTATATCAAATTATTTCTAAATGCACACGCATTACGGGCAAAGTTTCTAATAAATATTTAATTTCGTCTACTTAGAAATGCTGCTCTTCACGAACTCATTTAAGCATTTAAAAATGCCTTGTTTTATAGTGCAATGCATTCAAACCTTGTTTTAAGCACATGTTATGCCATGTGCCAATTGTAGAAGTAAAGTGAATGTCATGTGGCGAGCACTGAAGTGAACATTCTTTCAATTTTGGTTTAGGTTATGTCAAAAATATATATTCTATCACAATGAATTTTTCCCAAAAATTAAGAAACTTTTTTTAAGCCATTTAAAGACAATGAAACCAACTTTTTAAAACATTTTGAAGAAAAAAAGTTCATATATTCAACTCAAAACCTAGCTTTGACTTTCAATTAAGAAACTAGCAGCATACCGTGTGGATCTTGTATATCAAATTATTTCTAAATGCACACGCATTACGGGCAAAGTTTCTAATAAATATTTAATTTCGTCTACTTAGAAATGCTGCTCTTCACGAACTCATTTAAGCATTTAAAAATGCCTTGTTTTACAGCGCAATGCATTCAAACCTTGAAAATTCTTTTTTCTTAGGTATATGTTTATAAAATTTCTTTGTATTCTGTATTAGTTTCTAATAAAGTTGTTTCACTTAATTTTTAAATGCCAATTTTGCTGCACGTAAACATGTTTCCTACACAAGTAATTAGGGTCATTTTGAAAGGGGGGAAAAAAGAGACGTGGTTTCAAAAACTAGGGAACACCACTTCGTTTCGTGTTCTAGTACATGTAATACACATATACACATGCAAATGAAGTAGACAATGAAAAGATCTATGTAGGTAAATGCTCACCTTAAATTTTTTAGGCACTATTGTGACACTGGCTTGTCTCATATCAATTCCCACTAATTTCATTGAACCAGAGGAAAATTTTGGAATCCAGCGCGCACATCTAGGCCATTCAAACCATCTAAGCCCCTTAGGAAGACATAAAAGACCTTGGAAAGAATCCAGCACATTGCGCAAGATGAGCAATCTCAGCCTTCTCATTTTTGTAAATGCATCAGGATGGATACACATCTCTGTCCACTTAGGTAGCTCCAACACTATGGCTTTTACAGCACAATCTTCCTACACATACAAGATTATTTAGGTTTTTCATTTTTCTAGTAATTAAAGTAAAAGATAAGGAGCACAACTTTGATCCTAATCATAAGTCTTACCTCGTCATGTGACAGAACCTCGTCAACATCATCATACAACCATAGTCTGCTGCGTCTTCTGGGATCACCGGGACATTCTTGGTTCACAATATCCTTACCCATCAATTGAATTAAGTCATGCATTTCTAGGATGTCATACTCAATTCTTATCAAGGACCTCTGAACAAGAATTTCAAATCCTACAGTTGTCTCAAGATCGCAACTTTCAAGAACTTTCTTTGTATATTGTCTTGTCCACCCCCTAAAGAAGCAGGCAACGTGGAGAAAGATTTCTTTCTCATTTTCATCTAGTCCTTCATAACTAATTTTGAGCACGTTATTAATGTTTTTGTTAGGACTCCTAGAAAGTTTCATCAGTGTACTTTCCCATACATCTTCTGTTTCACCAGATAATAAGGAACCCAACACCTCAAGTGCTAAAGGAAGACCTTTAGCATAATTCAGAGCCCCATTTACTAGATCTATTCTGATTTGGTGCATATGAGAAGCATGCTTACTAAGCAGCTCACAAGCTTGATTGTCATCTAGTGCTTCGACTTCATACACATGATCTTGATATATCCCCTGACAAGTTAGCAAATGTCTGTCTCTTGTAGTAATAATGATCCTACTCCCATTACCAAACCACTTGCCATCTCCTGCCAAAGCATTTAATTGGCGTAGGTCATCCACGTCATCAAGGATCAGGAGAACTTTCTTGCAACCAAGTCTGCGTTGTATTATATTAATACCTTTATCAACAGTGGACACTTCTAATCTTTGCTGTAGTAATAATGTATCTTTTAATAATATTTCTTGCAAAGTCACTAGATCCTTGCAACCTTTTGATGTTTCTCGAACATTTGCTAGAAAACATGAACCCTCAAATTGTCTAAAAGTAGAATTGTATAGGGCTTTCACCAAGGTTGTCTTCCCTATACCTCCTTGTCCCCATAATCCCACCATCACAACATCATCATTAGATTCAAGGTTTAACATTGATTTTAGCATAACCACTTGAGATTCTATCCCAACCGGGTGCTTAGCAACATGCAAAGGCGTTCGGTCAAGATGATTGGAGATCCATTTCACAATTTCTTGTATATGCTTCGACTCATCTCTGACAAGAACACAAAAGTTTTAGCAATTTGAATAAGCAATTACAAGCAATCATTGGCCAACAATAACAAAGTAGTGTGTCACATTTTTAGATAATTACAGCCAAAACAAAATGTATTCCCCACTTAGTTGAATTAGAACTCCGAGATAACAAGCTCAGGATTCAACTTTTAGTCAACCGATTCATGTATCTATCTACATAAGTGATTCATGTTCTTGATTCACCTACTTTTCTTTTTTACTATTAACCAAAAAGAGCTATTTAGGACGAACTTTGAACGTCAATTAAGATTTCGATCCAAAAATTATTAAAAATCCCTGAAGCACGATGTCTTTGCCTTACACAGTCTGTATAGACTAATTATCCTGTATCAAGCTTTGCTAACTGCTTTCTGAAGAAGAAATGGGGCAAGTGCAATAACACTACTTAAACATTTTGTCCATTGGTTGATTAAATTTTAATGTTTTATCTTTTTCAACTGAGTCTGTAAATTTTTCAGCTGATAAAGTCCTAATGTCTAATTGCTATTACTGGAAAGAGCCACGTGTCCATTCTATGGTTTTTTTTTTCGGTCGAGTCTATTTCATGGTTAGCCGTGTGTGAGTAACGAGTTTAACACTAGGTTGCCAAAATTGAATATATGTCGAACTCAATTGACCCAAATGAAATGCAAACAACTCAAATAGCCCACAAACAAAACGTTTAGAGCTTTTATTATACTTTGAGGAGGGCAACAAGGATCCAAAAGAAAGAGCCATAGACCTTACGAATGAAACGGGCTTAGCAACAGCCAAAAGCAGAATAATATTGTTCCATGCTCAAAAACAGATGTTTTGCTTCCGTGCCGGTGAATTTCAATAAGTTCTTCAGTGCCAAAAATATTGTCGGTGAAAAAAGACTAATAAATTTATGAAATCACCAAATTCTTTTATAATTAGAAGATAACCAATTACTAACTTGCCAAATTAACTTTTGTCATATTAACTAATTACCTACTAGTTTTGAGTTACCAACTTTTACTAATTACCAATGCTATTTGTTCTTTTAATTTCCCAATTTTTCTATTGATAACCAACTCTCATTTGAGTTACTCATGAACTCATTTTAAAAATTGCCAATCTTAATTGGAGTGACTTATATATTTTTCTGCAATTAAATTATCAACTAATTTTGAGTATCGATTTTCATTTGAATTACTCGCCATCTTTTAATTATCAACTTATCTTATATTTTGCCATATTTTTGTTTATCTTCTTAACTATATCTTAGATTTACCAACTCATGTACGAAATTACTAACTTTAACTTAAGCAACTTAAGAATTTTTAGGATTTATAAGATGAAGCATCTATACATATACTTACAAAGTTACAATCATGTGTGCATTGATTAACTAATTAATTTATTTTTGTGAAAACAATCTTTATACTTACTTGTAAAGATTAGTTTCTTACACAAAATATGGACTCCACTCTACTTACCCATCATTCAAAGGCCAACCGGACAAGTGACCAGCGTTGGAAAGAGCTTTCTCCCATCTCTTCACTTTCTCCGAATCCTCCCCGAACTTGGATTTGTGCTTATCCAGAGCTCTTCGATAACTTTCTCTTCCCTCTCTCACTTCTCTTGGGTCCACTTTATAAAACACTGGCAGAACAGTGAGGTTCCTTTGTTCCTTGCACTCCATAATCTTCACCACCTCTTTCAAGCACCACTCTGAGGAAGCGTAGTCCTCAGAGAAAATGATGACTGCAATGTGCGATTCTTTGATGGCCTCCATAAGCATCAGCGATATCTGCTCACCCTTTTCCAGTTCTTCGCTATCCCGGAAAGTGTGTATTCCATTTTGGATTAAAGCTTGGTAGAGATGGCCAACGAAGTTGTGACGCACTTCTACCCCTCTGAAACTTAAGAAGACGTCGTAAATCTTTTCGGGTTCCAATGAAGAAGCCATTGGATGATGGAGTTTAACAATCGGCAACGATTGTGAGCTAAAGATTTGAAGCTATGTTTTCTAGGGGTAATCGGGTCTAGGATGAGTAGGTTCCAAACATGGACCTTGTACCCGACCCTGTCATAATCGATTCTTCTTTTTTGGACCCTATACCAGACCCTATTTGCACTAGACCATATTTTGGAACCACTCTGTTTAGTTCGGTTCAGGGTCAACCCTGTTTCCATAAGAACTTGTTTTATAACCTTCCGATATTCTATATGGCTTTGAATTTTTCATTAATATGCGAGAATACAATGGAATCCTCCTAATTTGTATTGAAACATTAAGCGCCAAATAATGTGATTGTGCGACCATACAATCGGTAACATGGAAATCAACACCCCATTAGTTTACATGTCCTTTGGAGCATGCAGTTGTAATAATGTCCAAATGCTTTATTTGTGCTGACCAATAGAGCAAGACAATCCCAGAGTCCAACAAAATTATAGACGATCGGACCAAGTTTTTAATTCTTCAAAGGTGCAAGCAGTCTAGAGACCTTGAATCGAACCCTACCAACTACGGCAAACCAGCCCCAGATAAGCACAACTGAGACCTGCGAGGAAATCATAAGAATCTTCGCATCAGTTTTGGAGAAATTGATGATGGACATGAACCGTAAGGAATCAACTGAAGGTCATCAAAGTTGCTTTCCCAGGATATTCCTAACATACCTACTCCAAAAGCTGTATATAAAGATACGTATGATGATTAGATAATGTCTGTGATTTATCTATCATCATCAACCCTGCGCTTGCGTGATAGAGGAGATAGGTTTTCTTTTTGGTCTAAAGGAGTAGATGGGTTAAGCATGAAGAGTTTCCACTGCTTTGCATGTGAAACTTGCATGGCTTCAATATGTACACATAGCTAAAATACAAAGTGTAGTTTCCTTAAGACTACAAGGATGACTCTCTCTCTCTCTCTCACTGAGCTACACAAACATTGTTTAATCAGCGGTTCAATAATAAACTAGTCCGAGGGGCCTAGTGAAGTAGAAATTCCCCCAGTACTTCCCAAAAACACAGACCCACCAAAAGTCCTCCCAGATTTTACAAGAGTGTCATATAAGAATTTGAGCACCTGTAGGATCCTCGTCGTCATATATTTCTTTGGGTTATTCCACAGGATAGAGATACAACCACGACCGTATTCCTAAATTCTCATCCTCTTTGTTTTGTCTCTAAGCCGTAACACTTCTGGTCTCTGAGCCCTCGTAAGATATTGCTCATTTGGGTCTCTAGTCTCTGTCTCCCTCCCTCTCTCTCAACAGAACAGTCTTATATATTAGGTTCAGTAACATACAACCACAAAGCCTAGATCAGCCAATCCTTCGGAACCGAACAAAAAAATTCACTTTCGTACTCACCTCGCTCTGGAATAGCTGTGTCGGAGTCGGCAAGCTGTGAAAGAGAGGCGATGGCGGAGAGTCTGGGCCCAGCGACAAGAAGACGAGAGGTGCGTTCCTGCGGCGCACCAACAAGAGGCGAATCGGCTAACGACGATGGTGGCGATTGGCGAGGGTGCGGTGGATCTAGTGCTGCTGGGCGCGGGGTTGCTGCGTATAGAGAGTTCCTGCGAATCGCAGGCTGCGAATGAGAGAGAGAGAGAGAGAGAGAGAGAGAGAGAGAGAGAGAGAGAGGCAGGATCGCACGAGCTCGAAGAGAGAGAGAGAATCGCGGGCTGCGATTGAGAGTGCGAAGGATCGCGCAAGCTCGGAGAGAGAGACGCAGATGGAGAGAGAGAAGGGTCAGTGATATGTAGGTGAGATTTCAAGCCATTGCATTCGCTCTCTTTTTGTAGGAATGGTGACGCGCGTCGCAGGTAAGTCCGGATCGGGACAAAAGTAAAAAAATAATAGGTACACACTGGGAATTTTTTCAATGATGATGCGCGTCGCAGGAAAGTTCGGACACGCATCATCACGCACTCTTATTTACCTGTGGAAAAGTAGACGGAATTGGGTGCATGCAACAAAATACAAATAAACCTTCTGAATGACTGAAGAGGTAATCAAAATGAAAAATAGTAGATACACACTGGGAATTTTTTAATTTACATACTTCGAAATGTACCCGAAAAATAAGCATCTCTGATGAAACTAATAGTATGATATCAAAGTATGCCATGAGGAAATAACCTATGATTAGACATGATTAACTGATTATCCAGGAGCCTTTAGCGTAGTTATTGGACTTAGAAGGATAAACAACGAAGCCGCTAGTCACCTTTTGATGATCATAAAGTTATTGCTGCACAATAGGGATGGAATAGATCAATAGGTGTGTTAAATTAATGTCTTAAGATAATTTCAGATAACGATTGTTAAATTAAATGTGTTGAGAAAGATTTCCTAAACGATTTGACAATCGGATGGAGAAGCAATTCATTCGGGACTTTCTTTGAGACGTGCAAAAGAAGAAATTAATATATGTTTTGTCGCTAGAAGATAAAAAAAATGGGCAACTATTTTATTTATCTATTTATCTTTAAGGGGATAAAGAAAAGGAAGAAAGATGAAAGGTCTTCTTCCCGTGCAGTGTACGAATCCTCTTTTAAAGAAGGAAAGAGATGTGGCGCTCAAAGTCAAAGTCTTGATTTTGGGCACACAATATAAAAGCATAAAGAAGGAACGAGAAACCCTCTGCACGTCCACGCCGCTTGAGAGAGTAGCTGAAAGTTTTTTTAAGCCATGCGAAGCCTTGAAAAGGAACGTGAACACTTACGTATGTAAGCAGACGAATGACGAATGTTGGAGTTCTTTATTTTGGCATACGTAAAGTATTTTACTTTGAGCTTGAACGCACGATAATTTTATGCAGTAAGTTTATGTTCGAGTGAGTTATTTATTTATAAATGCTTTAGTTTAGACTTAAGTTTAAGCGTGGGAAACACTTGTGGGAAATACTTAAGTGTGTGAGCGATTGTAAATTTTAATTCTCTGATTATAGTAGATTATTTGTTACTGACTTTCTCCGTGAACATAAGTATCGATACTCGGATCGAACTACGTAAATTTTTGGTGTCCTTATCATTCCCGTTTATTTCTCTGGTGATTTTGCGTTTACGTAAATTGCAAGATCATGTCGTTTTCTCGTATTATATTCTAACAAGAAGTAACTTGAATATATTTCTTGAAGATGCACTCAATGTGCTTTTCCAAATACATCTTGATTAATTTCTTGATCTCTAATCAACCCCAAAATCACCCTAAAAAAAACACTACGCTTGAAATAACCCTCATATCCAAGATAATACCTTAATAGTAGTTGTGGGTAGAAGGGTTAATGGATATGGTTGGTGAATAAAGAAGTAACTGATGTCAAGAAGCATTGCTATCTTCTTTTTCTTGAATTTATAAGGTTCTTGACTATCTGGCAAGGCATGTATATCAATGGAAATTCTTGAAAGAGCTGAAAAAATGGAAATGAAGGAAGCTGGGCATTCTCTTTTAACGGTGTTTGCTAGTTTTCCTACCCACACCTTTTTGTTCCAATTTAGTTATGTGAGAAGAGTGAATAACATAAATGTTAGTATGGCTGAGAACAAAGACTTGGACTATGGCAGACCAAAAAATATAATAGGTTTATAATTTTTTTTTGTAATTTTCTCTAATTTGTCCATGAGTATTGCATAAGTTATCTACCATGTGCATTTCTTTTACTTTATTATGAGAGATTAGACAATGCATGACTATGTTAAGGATGTGTCTGGTAGTTTTTACCCTCTCTCTTCTTCTTCTTCTTCTTCTTCTTCTTCTTCTTCTTTTAAATTGCAGTGTGCACTATATTACTCATGTTAACTAAATTTTACTTATTCAAGCTCCAAACCACTCAATTATCTAAGCAATCGAAATCTACTTATATTCTAACAAAAAAGCGGAACCAAAAATGTAAAATATAGCCGGGACATTAAGGGGTGATGGAATTGGGGCTAGTTGAGGTGATGGTCATAGTGGAGGCGATGGTCGAGTTCATGTTTTGGGACCCTCATGAAAATCGAAGCCAGGGATAAATGGATCATGAAAGTTGCTTTCTCTCAATTAGACCTGTTAAATTGCCTCATAAATCCATTTTTTTTACCCATATGGATGTTAAATAAGTTAATATATGGTATAATAATATGGTTTTTTTTTTTGGTGAAAGGTATAATAATATGGTTAATACATTGAAAAACCCCAAATTAGTACACTTGTGACAAATTTACCCCAAACTATTTTTTTGACCACCAAAGACCCCAAATTGATATACATTTGACAAATTTACCCCAAATTGATACACTTGTGACAAATTTACCCTCTGTTAGTTTTCGTTAAATTTTATTTTCAAATTATTAAGTTAAATAGCACGTGACAGTTGACCGATATATCAATTTAGAATTTTACGCTCCGTTTGTCACCATTTACAATTTTTGTGATTTTTTTGTAGTATTAATCTAATTTAGTATAAGGTATATTTGTCACAAATTTATCATTTTAGGTTTTTTGTGGTTGAATAAATTAGTTTGGGGTAAATTTGTCATAAATGTACCAGTTTAGGGTTTTTTATAGTTAGTCGGGGTAAATTTGTCACAGGTATACCAGTTTGAGGTTTTTTTATGGTCAAAAAAATAGTTTAGGGTAAATTTGTCACAAGTGTACCAGTTTGGGGTTTTTCAAGGTATTAACCAATAATAATATTAAGTAAATAAGTCATAAATAAGTGCGAAATGGATCATAAATGAAATTACAACTTACTTAAACCCAACCCATTTCTATAATTCTTTCTTTAATCTCTCCTTCTTTCACTTGATCTCTCACTCACTCATTCCGTACTTTCATCTCAGTTTGACTTTGAGTTTTTCATAGATTGAATTGAATATTAAATTATTTTAGCAATTTAAATCGAGTCGAATATGGATCGCTAGATTTGTACTATGTGAAAATGAATCAAAACAAGCTATAAATCTATTTGGATTGAATCATTTAATCCCACCCATCCATTCAATAGACCTACCCCCAATCATAGTAATGGTATGGCAGGCAGGCAGGCGAGCACTTACAGAAGCGAAAGTGATCGAGGTGCCCGCAGAATGGTGCCAATAACGGTGAAGGAGATGAAACGAAAGCGATCTGGTTTGCCCGATTGACGTATTTAGTCAAGCAGATTATTTCCATCAGCTTGAATTACTTGGTTAATGGAGTGATCGTAGGTGTCTTTGCACATAATCGGATCAACCTTATATGTAACAATATGCTCTTTAATTCGACACGATAGAATACTTCCATGACCCCGAAATTGCCACCGGCAAGGCCAATAACAATATTAGCTTGTGTGATTCTACTAACATCGACGACTCCGTCGTTTGTGATCAATCAAAGTGCAAGAATGGCTTGTCTGGCTGAACCAATCAGATGGTGCCACAGAACCTCAAAATGTTCCTCTTTTCTATTACAACTAGAGAGAGAGAGAGAGAGAGAGAGAGAGAGAGAGAGAGAGAGAGAGAGAGAGAGAGAGAGAGAGAGAGAGAGAGAGAGAGAGATAGAGATATGCAACTATTCCTACAAATCTCGTTTTGAGAAACGTAAATAGCCCAGCTGCTTCCCTTATCCGTGAAAAGTTTATGCAGAAGGCTTGGACTTCAATCGGGATCTCCTTGACTGCCCAAAATCATTAACGTACAGAAGAAGGCAGAAAAACAAATCATGTAAGAAATAGATCATCCCACCAATATCGTCCTACATGACACTGAATATTCTCTTTATTCATCTCGCTATAGCTGGACGGCATACCCAAAACAAATAGCAAGCAGATTTCGTTCCATCACATGGATTTTGGTTCATTTTAGAAAAACAAAAACGGAGCGCTCAATCTTGACCCACATTACCAAAAAACTATTTCAGATGTCATAGTCCCTGCAGATATCAAATTCTGCAAACGCACGCAGAACACACAGGATTCCACCTTCGAAGGCCCAACAAGAAAAGAAACAAAGGACAATCCAACGCATAAAGGATTCTTACAGTTCTTGAATGTGCCCGATCTCAGGATCTCCTTGACTCATGGATCTCAACTCATTTTGCTTTACTTTGGTTTCACGTGGCTAGCAACCATGGAATCTTTCTTTTCTCTCGCATTCGCTGCCCATCAAACTCTTTCCATATATTTACATAATCTGGGAAATTGTTAACAGCTTTCGGCACATTACAAGTGATACAGTAAAAATGAATTTACTTGAATTGATGATGGTTTATCAAGGATGACAAGACAATATAAGCTTGTTAAAGTGGTTTGGACAAATGAAACAATGACCTTGAGATTTTTTGCCAGAAGATGTACATTTTGATGGAACTGTATTGAGAAAGGTACATGAGGTGTTAAAATTATGTGTCGAGTTCTTCACTTGGAAAAGAAGAAATAGCAAGCAGATTTCGTTCCATCACATGGAAGCAGATTTCGTTCCATCACATGGATTTTGGTTCATTTTAGAAAAACAAAAACGGAGCGCTCAATCTTGACCCACATTACCAAAAACTATTTCAGATGTCATAGTCCCTGCAGATATCAAATTCTGCAAACGCACGCAGAACACACAGGATTCCACCTTCGAAGGCCCAACAAGAAAAGAAACAAAGGACAATCCAACGCATAAAGGATTCTTACAGTTCTTGAATGTGCCCGATCTCAGGATCTCCTTGACTCATGGATCTCAACTCATTTTGCTTTACTTTGGTTTCACGTGGGCTAGCAACCATGGAATCTTTCTTTTCTCTCGCATTCGCTGCCCATCAAACTCTTTCCATATATTTACATAATCTGGGAAATTGTTAACAGCTTTCGGCACATTACAAGTGATACAGTAAAAATGAATTTACTTGAATTGATGATGGTTTATCAAGGATGACAAGACAATATAAGCTTGTTAAAGTGGTTTGGACAAATGAAACAATGACCTTGAGATTTTTTGCCAGAAGATGTACATTTTGATGGAACTGTATTGAGAAAGGTACATGAGGTGTTAAAATTATGTGTCGAGTTCTTCACTTGGAAAAGAAGAAATATAAAAATAAAATTGAGCAAAGTTTCTTCTTCATTTTGCGAAACCTGCATAAGCCGAAAGTTTATTACGTGGGCCCAAGTCTGCACGCGCAAGGAACCGGGGACGCAAAGAAGCCAATAAGTGGGCCCAGGTCTCTGTTTCTTTATTTCCATATTTCCACTGCCAAAATCTTTCTTTGGCGTGAAGTCCTCTGAACGTGAAGAATTGCAAAAGGTGGGGCCCAAGGTCAAAGGTGACCTTGGGCACACGCACACGTATAAAAGAAGAAACGGAACTTTTTGTAGGTTTGAGCCGCCGAAGCCCTACGTACAATCAGCGAGAAGCCGCACGCCGCTGAGAGAGAGAGGGGCTGCATGAGAAAGATTGAGATTCTTTTCTTTTGGCATATGCTGCTGTGACTTTATACCCAAAAGCGAGTTATTATTTATACACTTAAGATTTTGGGTTAAATTTAGGTGTGGGAAATACTTGAGTGATTGTAAACTCTGATTCTCCGATTTTAGTGAATTATCTACTGCTGGCTTTTCCCGTGGATGTAGATACCGATACTCGGACCGAATCACGTAAATTTATGGTATCCTAATTTTCTCGTTTAATTCTCTGGTGATTTTCGCGTTGACATAATTACAAGATTATATCATTTTCGTGTATTATATCCCAACATGAGACCTTAGAAGCCTTAGGTTATGCTAGGGGAAATCATGTAGCGATCCCTTGTTCGTAAAAGGCTTCAGCTATTGTTGTCAGGTGTTGGAGATTGCAAATTCATTTTCATGATTACCATTGAATTCAATGTTGTATCATATTATATTATTCTCTATATGCATGCAAATTAGCTAATCTAATAAAATTGGTTTTTGTCCTTTAGAATGAACTGCGGCAACAACAATTTGTACGAGAAGTTCCAATACAATACGATCTCTGCAATGAACCTTGGTAAGTTTTAGTTTCCCATTTGTTATTTCCAGCGGTTTGTCTTCTAGAGAGTTGAGCTTTTCAAGCACCATAATCTTGGAATTTATCCCTTCTGTTTTGGTTTAGCATGTCGTAGGAAGCTGCCCTTGTCAATTTCATGCATAAGTACATATGTATACTCTCAATTTCTGCGCTGGCTTGAAGAGCCCCATGCTGTCATCTCTTCACTCCCGCTTTTGGAGCTTATTTTGGATGGAACCCCTTGACCTTTTGAGCGACATGTCTTTTGTGTTCTCACCACCAATCACATTCCTGAAAGGATGGGAATAGTCCATACTGATCTCCCCGCGCTCATGCAACTACATCTGGGAATAGAGGAAAATTGGGCAAAAGATCTAGTTTTCCAAGGAAAATCGTGTAAAAGATATAGTGGTTCATAAAAAAGTATACCATATCAAATGTCACATGTGTCAAATTTAGTCAATGGCTAAATGAGCACCTAAAGAATTAACCTCACCGTCGCCTAAGGCTACATGCTTAAAATCACCTGCATACTTAAAATCACCAACATACCCATTAATGAAAAGTTAAGGCTAACGTGCTTGATTGGTTGTAGCTTGTAGGACGAGGGCCTGTTAAGTATTTTGTCTTAGTTGCGCATGCTTAGGTCATTAGCTGGTCAAGTCTAAGTCATGTGCCTCTATCTTGCTTGTTAAGATTCTGTTCATTTGATTAGTGGTAATTGCTTTTTGTGTAGGATTGAAGATAGCTTGAGCATTGTCGCGGACAAGGGCCTGCCCCTATATACATCTGCACGTCTGAAAATAGGAGAAGTGCTCTATCTGGAGACTCATTCCTGCAGGTATCATATTTCTTGCAGTGTATATACTTAGCATCATTCATAGATGTTCGTTGACAATTGATTACGCACGCTGAACAGTATGTTAAATCTTTATGTTACCAACTGCCTTTCTGGAATAAGAAATCCTCATTTCATGGAGTTTGTTTCCCACGATTGGTACTGCATGTATCTTCTGCTGACCTTGGTCTTATAAGTGTGAGTATGGAGCAGACTTCTTGTGCGGTATACAGGAACTTGTCTACTGAAATTTAAACCTTAGTGCCAAAGCTGAGTTGCCGATTCTGTTAGAGACCTTTATTTCTCAGAATGTTCATTGCATCTATGGTTGGCTTCACTTTAAACTACAAATTGCAGAAAAATATAGGAATGACTCGAATGCTCGGGCACAAAACATAGTTTCACCTGGATTATTCATTAGCAATGCAACTTTTGAGCGAATTTTTTTTTCTTGTTGACTTATCAAAGGTACAAGCTTTGTTTCACTGGAGAAAAGATGGTCAAAGCTACTACAGCTTCTCAAATGCATGAAGCTGAAACAGAGAAATCCCAAAATCACCACTCACATTCCGTGAATGGAGAGAGAAATGACGCTGAAAATACTGTGATTGATGTGTTTCGGTGGTCTCGATGTAAGAAGCCTCTTCCCCAGAAATTTATGCGTTCAGTCGGAATTCCTCTGCCCCCCGACCATCTGGAGGTATTATTAGCGTTATTATTTAGTTTCCTTTCTTTGGATTTTGCATGTGTGCTTTGCATTTCTTGGACTTGGAAGATTCCTAGTGCTTTTTACTAATTTCAACATTCCAGGACATATCTCACCTTGTTACAGTAAGCTTAGAGAAATCACATGGTCTTCTTCCCTCAATATTTAGTGTACATAAAGTGAAATCCTCATCATGTCAGTTCATGTCATTTTTTGCTAATTTGTGTAACATTTTGCCAAAACTACATGTCTCACTTGGAGATTAGAATATTGCTAGCTATAGTCTGTACATGCGCATGATCCTTGTTCATGTTTCTTGTGATATCTGGATTTCGCCGAACCTCGAATATGTAACAATTTGTGACGAGTCGACGAGTATGTCGTCGGACTACGTTGTTGGCACCACTTACGGCCCAGTTTCATTACCACCCTCGCCGTACTGAGACGTCACATATTGTCACGCTCTCGTAACAGCACCTCGTCTAAAATTTTCTCGCGTAATGCGGTCAGCACGAAGAAAAACGTTAACCCCGGAGCTACCCCGCCAATCAGCCGAGCTGAAGACTTGAATTACGTGCGCCCCACCACAGCCGTTTCTCTCCTTGGATAGCCATGCAAGCGGCCATATTTTCAGCTATGCACACGTCCATCAAGGAGTCAACAAAATGGGGAAGATTGACTCCAAATTTTGCAGCTACGTTGAACCATGCAGCCACGTTAAACGGCCCCTCCTCCATGCAGCAAATGAAGATCCTTGACTCCCGAGTGATGCAGCCACGCCTCCCTCTCTTGGACGACTCGCCGTTGCCTCTCCTTCGGTGGCCAGCAAGCCTCAAGACCGAGACATGCAGAAGCCACGTTCCCCTCCAGCTGCCGCTGGCCCAAATGGCCACCAACTCAGCCACATTGTTGACTATCAAAGTCAACAACCGGAGCTTAGAAGGCCAGCAGAAGACCGCTCTTTCTCCTTCGCATCTCTCGGCACCCAGTTCTCTCCCTCTCTATTGCAGCGGCGATTTCAGCAAAGTAACCCAGAAAATCCTCCCCGTCTCGCTTGCGTTTTGCCTCCGACTACCAGCCGCGCCACCAGCCTCCCTCACCGCCATCCCTCAGCTCGCTGCCGACCAGGAGAACTCGCACGTGCCGTCCCCCAGCCACGTCGTCTCTAGCCAGCAGCTCCACCGTGCGTTGTCGTCGCTTCACCTCGCCACAGCCGTGCCCGCCGCTCACCTTTCAAGGACCCGAGGCAAGTGGTGGTCCTATCGTTCTATATTGTGCGAGAATATCCTGCTCGTGTGTCCGGGTTAGGATTGGTGAGAATTCCGGTCCGAATGCGGTAGGCGAGTCAGAAATTAAGTGCGTTGGACGATGGGGAGTTGAATGGATGGTCGGGCAATTGCGGATCGCCGGGGGTGTGGTAGCTGGTGCCACATACATGTAGTTTAGGAAATGTGTTAGCCGTCGGATAAATGGTACGAACTTAGCACAAGTCAAGATGGAATTATATACTCGCTTCCGCAATGGTATAGCGCAAGGACCAATAAATGACGAGGCGGACCTTAAGGGCCGAGGGTCGCCGTAAGGAGGTCGTCGCCGCGGGAGGACGCCACATTTCTTAATTCAGATGCCAGTGAAATTAGTGATATAAGTATGTGTTGGGGTTTCTTAATCATGTATAAGAAATATTAACATAAAGTACGCAGCGGAAACAAATATATCTTTTACACATGATTCTCCTAAGGCGTTGTTCGTGCGTTTTAATCAAAAATCTAAACATAAAAGGGAGTTAAACGAAATACCTCTCCAAGTGCACTTTGAAACGAGTCGGTTCGGTTGTTCTACAATTTGAGTCCCACGTCGGACCTCTAGTTCAGACACACCAACAACGAACGTCGAACGGAGGAGAGAACTTTCGGATATCCACAACTTCGATCGTGCTAGCAATCACGTGGAAAGAATCCGTCGTATTCTTGATGTATAATAGTCACGGCCCGAACGAGAGAATTGTTTCTCTTCCTCGTGTCTCAAAGACACAAGAACACACGCACACTTTTTCTCAATATTCAGCAACTAGAGAACTCTAAATATTTGTTCATGGTGAAGAGCGGATCCGGAACAAGAAGACAATACACACGAAGTCTTTTTCAATTTATCACATAAAGTACGCAGCGGAAACAAATATATCTTTTACACATGATTCTCCTAAGGCGTTGTTCGTGCGTTTTAATCAAAAATCTAAACATAAAAGGGAGTTAAACGAAATACCTCTCGAAGTGCACTTTGAAACGAGTCGGTTCGGTTGTTCTACAATTTGAGTCCCACAAGCGTCGGACCTCTAGTTCAGAAATAAACTTCTTCATCCAAGCGGCTTCCTTTGCTGCTTCAGAAGCAGCTACATACTCTGCCTCAGTGGTGGAATCAGCAGTTATACTTTGTTTGGAACTTTTCCAACTAACTGCACCACCATTGAATGTAAAGACAAACCCGGATATAGACTTATAATCATTAGGATCCGATTGAAAATCGGAATCAGTATAAGCTACAACTTTAAATTCTCCTTCTCCATATATCAAGAATAAATCTTTAGTCCTTCGCAAGTACTTAAGAATATTCTTGATTGCTATCCAGTGCTCTTCTCCTGGATCAGACTGATATTTGCTGGTAATACTTACAGCATGCGCAATATCAGGTCTAGTACATAGCATAGCATACATTATGCTTCCAATAGCGGATGCATATGGTATCTTTGCCATCCGCTCTCTTTCTTCAGGAGTGTTGGGACACATCTCCTTAGAAAGACGGATCCCTTGCCTAAAAGGCAATAATCCTCTCTTGGAACATTGCATGTTAAACCGTGTTAACACTTTGTCTATGTACGTAGATTGTGAGAGGCCAATCAATCGTCTTGATCTATCTCTATAGATCTTGACACCTAAAATGTAGGTTGCCTCTCCTAAATCTTTCATGGAGAATTTCTGTGACAAGAATAGTTTTATTGATGATATCATTGGTACATCATTTCCAATCAAAAGTATATCATCAACATACAAAACTAGAAATGCAATTGCACTCCCACTGATCTTCTTGTATACACAAGGTTCATCCGGATTTTTATGAAGCCAAACGATTTGACTACCTCATCAAAACGAATGTTCCAACTTCTGGAGGCTTGTTTGAGTCCATAAATGGATCTCTTAAGCTTACACACCTTCTGTTTTTCACTATTGGATTCAAAACCCGTGGCTGTTCCATATAGATGTCCTCATCGAGAAAACCATTTAGAAAAGCCGTTTTGACATCCATTTGAAATATCTCATAATCAAGGTGTGCAGCTATAGCCAACATAATCCGAATGGATTTTAGCATGGCCACGGAGAAAGTTTCGTCATAATCAATTCCTTCTTTTTGACGATATCCTTTCACCACCAGCCGTGCTTTGTAAATTCCAATTTGACCTTCAACATTCATCTTCCTCTTGAAGATCCATTTACAGCCAATTGGTACAATACCATTAGGCAGGTCAGTCAAGGTCCATACCTCATTGGAATACATTGAATCCATTTCGGATTTCATGGCTTCTAGCCATTTACCAGAATCGATGTCCAACATCGCCTCCTCATAGGTTTTAGGATCACCGGGTTGATCACTATCATTCACAATGAATAATGGTTCAATATGATCAACCGAATGTCTATAACGAGCAGGTGGGCGAGACGTTCTCGCACTTCTCCTAAGAGGTTGTGTATCGAAGCTCCCACTTTGAATCGGGATTGGTATCCGAACTCGGTTGTTTGGCACTTCATTATTTTCTTCTTGTAAGACTATTTTCCGTCCAGCACCCCTTTCTTGGACGAACTGATTCTCCAAAAAAGAAGCGTGCTTGCATACCAAAATTCTTTGGTCTGAATGAAAATAGAAATAATATCCAAGAGTTTCCTTTGGATATCCAATGAAGCGACCTTGTTCAGATCTTGCCTCCAATTTTTCCATTTTCAGCTTTTTCACGAAAGCTGGACAACCCCAAATCTTAATATGATTAAGACTAGGTTTCCTACTATGCCATATCTCATGGGCGTAGTTGGAACAGATTTGGACGGCACTCTATTCAGTATATATACAGCGAGTCTCAAGGGCATATCCCCAAAGGGATATTGGCAAATCGGTGTAACTCATCATAGACCGTACCATATCTAATAAAGTACGATTTCTTCGTTCAGATACACCATTATGTTCTGGAGTTCCAGGAGGTGTCCATTGTGATAAAATGCCATTCTCTTTAAGATAGTCCAGGAATTCAGTACTAAGGTATTCACATCCTCGATATGATCGAAGAGCCTTAATACATTTTCCTGTTTGTTTCTCAACTTCAGCCTTGAATTTCTTGAACTTTTCAAAGGATTCAGATTTATACTTCATGAGGTATAAATAACCATACCGTGACTCGATCATCGGTGAAGGTAATGAAGTAACTATAACCACCTCTAGCAGTTTCATTAATTGGTCCACATACATCTGTATGTATTAATTCTAATATGTCAGCAGCTCGCGCACTTTGTCCCACAAAGGCGCTTTGGTCATTTTTCCTAGAAGACATGCCTCACAAGTCGAGTATGACTCAAAATTTGAAGGATCAATGTATCCATCATTACTCAACTTGTTAATTCTGTCTTCTCCAATATGACCTAATCGGAGATGCCAAACATACTTTTTATTTGGACCGTCTCTAGGGCGTTTATTAGTTATGGCATTTATATCAATTCTATTTTGCTTATTGATATTGGTAATCACATTACCGGACATTGTAATGGTATAAAGATTGTTGGTTAATATGCTAGAACCAACACATATTCTATTATGATAAATAGAACATACATCATCAACAAAAGAAAATTCATAATTCTCTTTACCCAAACGAGGTACGAGATGATGTTCCTAACATCATTCTTATAATGCAAACAGTTCTTTAAAACCATTACATGTCCAGAAGGCAAACATAAACAGAAAGTCCCTATAGCTAATGCAGCAACTCTTGCTCCATTGGCAAATGTCAAGATAATCTCATTTCGCCCTAGCATTCTGCTTATTTCCAGATTCTGCAAAGACATACAAATATGTGAAGTTGCGGCAGAATCTAGAACCCATGAGCTAGATTCAGCACTAACCATAAGATTAGTTTCGATAAGCATAAACACCATACCTTCATAAGGTTGGTTCTTGGGCTTGACCTTCAAGCTCGCGAGATACCTCTTACAGTTCCTCCTCCAAAGGCCCTTTGACACCACAAGAATGACATTTCCCTTTATCAATCATGGGTTTTGGTTGCACAACAGGTTTGGCGGGCCTCTTCCATTTATTCTTCTTTAAAACGGTCTTACCCTTTGAAGAAGAAGCCTTAGCCATAGCCACTACATTTGGCCTCGTGTTATGCATTTCCTTCTCATAAACTACCAGCATGCTATGTAACTCAGCAAGAGTTTTCTCCATCTTATGCATGTGGAAGTTTTGGACAAAACCAGAGAAGGAATCGGGTAAAGATTGGAGGATCAAATCCACAGCTAACTCATTGTCCATAACGAGATTCAGCCTAGCCAATTCTTCAATGTGCCGATCATTTTCAAAGCATGATCATTAACAGATGATCCTTCAGCCATCCTCATACGGTACAATGCCTTAGATATCTCATATCTAGAGGTTCGACCATTCTCATCAAAGTATTCCTTTAAGTGCAAAATGATCGACGCAGCATCTTCCATAGATTCATACTTCTTTTGTAATTCATTATTCATAGAAGCAAGCATATATGACCTAACTTTTAAGTCATCATCACGCCACTTATCATAAGTGACACGCTCCTCTTGGGTCCCACCCTCGGAAAGGAGGTTGGCATCTTTTCATCAAGCACATACCCAATTTTTCTGAATTGAGAACATTTCTCAAATTCCTCACCCAGTCAGTGAAATTGGGTCCAGTCAAACAATTCTTGTCAAGTATAGAAGCGAGTGGGTTTGTGGTCACCATTTTCAGAGTAATAATATATATATCTGTTGCAGAAAATAAATTGTTAGCCGTTGTACTTTTCATAATAACTATTTCATTTTGGTCTTTAAATGAAATAGATCCTCCCACTAAATTTATATTCGAATCCCATACTCCTTAAGATGAGAAGCGGTAATCTTCGTTGGGTAAAGATTACTAGTGGGGATTGAGTCCCACTAGCCCAAAGTCCACCTCACCTAACAGTTATTGGTGTCCTATGAACTTAGTGAGTGAACCAGCTTGTTCAACGCATCATATGCGAGTCCCAATCATAACTTCGGCCTCTAGACCATGAAAGCCTCACCTAACAGTTATTGGCATTATGATCATAGTTAAGTCTAGCCCATCGTCTCATGCAAGTATTGAAAACACAAATAATTCCCTCACCTAACAGTTATTGGAAATCATTTGGCTCCAACCCCACAAAGATCATATGCATAATGGAGTGGTCCAATATTATAAATGGTAATTAACCCCTATGTATCCATAACCGGTTAATTAACCACTATAATATTGGATCAAACCACGACGATGGAAGGCCACGAGTCCGAAACCCGTTTCGACTTAATATTCTTTGTAAGGAGATTTAGGTCGTTATTAACGGTCTCACTTTGCACATTAACCGTTTAACATGCACGATACCATAAACACAATAAATAAATAGATATCACATAATATCTATCCTATGTGGTGATCATGGAATTATGGTTCAATGGGTCTCGAGCCAAAGAGACCCATTTAGCCATTTTAATGTTTTAATAATATGGACCTGCTCTTCACTTTTTCTTCAATCTTTGAACTCTTCAAAGACCGGGCCCAAAGAGCTCACCGGTTTAATGGCTCCTCCAATGGCTCCTTCTCTCTTGTAGTATTTACATCAACAATTGAAATACTAAACTATACTAAAAATTACATATCAAGAAAATTAAAGTAAAATAAAAGGAAGGGCGCAGCCTCCATTTAATAATTACATCCCCAAAAAGAATACCTGTAATCATCATACATTCATCCATACAACAATCACAACAATTAGGGATTTTTCCATGATCACCACCCTTCCTTACGAGCCATAAATTCAAAATTTAAAGCTCTGGAAGACATGCATAAAATTCTGCATATCATTTGCAAAATATAAACATCAAGTACAACAAGTTATGGATTTTTGATTCAAAATTGATTTAGTTCTAATTTTTGCTTAGTTGATTAAATTTATCACATAAATCAATCAACTTCTATAGGCCACATAAGAGCAAGAGAACCGATTCTCTTAACAAAAATAAATTGGCCATTAGAACGCAAAAACATATTTGAACTATAAATCAATTAAACGCACGAAAACGCCTTAGGTTGGCTCTGATACCACTTTTGGGGATGTATAAGAAATATTAACATAAAGTACGCAGCGGAAACAAATATATCTTTTACACTCGTCCCTCACTCATTTTATATCAAAAAATGACCAGCAACGGTTGCTGATCAATGGACGATCAGCAACCGTTGCTGATCGTCCATAGTGGACGATCGTGCATGAGCGGTTGCTCATGCACGACCATCGTGCATGAGCAACCGTTCATGCACGATTGTGGCATGGTGGTCAGCGGTTGCTGACCATCAATGCTACGTGCATAATGGTCAGCAACCGCTGACCATTACGCTTCGTGCATGTGCACGATTTCGTGCACATGCATGAAGCTTTACTTTTTGTACGTGCATAATGGTCAGCAACCGCTGACCATTACGCTTCGTGCATGTGCACGAATTCGTGCACATGCATGAAGCTTTACTTTTTTTTTTTTTATTAATAAGTTAATTTAGGGCATACTACTAACAGTATGCAGCACAGTATACTCACAAGAAATAAAGTGATTTGTTTTTTCGAGGAGAAAAGAACGATAGGAGCCCAAACTTTAACATCGATCTATCTACCCTTCTTGAATAGGTATTGGAGGAGAATCTGGACTGGGAGGATGTGCAGTGGTCACAAACTGGGGCTTGGATAGCTGGAAAAGAATACTTGTTTGCTCGGGTGCATCTTCTGTCATTGAATTAGCCCTGGTTGTAACTTTTTTTATTTCTCTGTCCTTATTTCATACGCTTCCTGTGGAGATTCCGGAAGCATATTGATTTAAATTAACTAGAAAGTGTATCGGACTTTATCTTGAGTTATTTTGTGGATAAGATCTCTAAAAAAGCTAGTCTGACCACAAATTAGCCTGTAAATATGCAATATCCTGGAGTCATGTAGGTTTGGCTTGTTATGTAAACCATTTGTTTGATAAATTGACATGTAATTCAGTTTTCGTGTCTTGGGAGTTCTGTAGCATTCAGCAGAATGTTGGAGCTAATGCATCTTTTTAATCTAATCAATTTTTGTTTCGGGCTCACTTATGTTGAGAATTTACATCTTTTGGAATGTAATGTCAAAGAACCACTTCACATCATTGGCCACACCAGCGAAACTTGTGAATCGAAATCAATATCCTCTTAATTATGCAAGAAGAATACTAGTTAGGCTAGCGATCCTGGAATTTGAAAAATAATTTATCTTTCGAAAGATACATATGCTATATATTAGGAATTTTCGTTCTTTACCTGAGGACATATTGTTCTCCAAATTCACATATGAAATGTTTTTTCTTGATAAATCAGATGAATCTTGGTCCTCTTATTTTTCTGAATCGGTCTCTGTAGTTCGTCTGACTACTAATGTCTTTATAGTACAATATGCTGAGGTCCTTAAGGTTGGGTCTCTATTCAAGTCATTCCAAACTCTCTTAGAGGTATAGACCGTGGAAAAGAAGTGTAGCAGAGATGCTAAAAATTTGATCATACAAAGTACAGTACTCACAAGTTTTTACATATTCTTGATTAGTACTACATGGAAGAATTTGTTATTTTTCAGAGTACCATCTCCAGGAGCTACTTTTTCAACTGCAAAAATGAAAACGTCCGTTCTAAGGTTCTTGTTTGCTCAATTCTAGTTTCTTGTCAAAGTTGTTCAAGTCTTCAAGGCATTCGCATGTCTCTCTTAATATTAAAAAAATATTAAAGGGTGAGACATAAAAATGATCAATAATAAACTGGGAGTGGATAATTTGAGGGCATCCATTCAAAACTATAACAAAGTGCTATTGGCAATTTGGGGAAAAATGTTAAAAAATTCATAAATCTTTTGCATTTGTGCCAATTTAATCATAAACCTTTTTTTGGTGTCAATTTAATCTTAGGGTGCATTTGGGAACCACTTTTGGGGAAAGTCTTTAGGAAAATGCAAATATCTTTGAGTTAAAGGTGTTGTCTAAAATGCAACTGTGTTTGGTAAATTGTACTTTGAAAGTCCTTTGTGAAGTACTTTGAGCAAAATGACATTTGGGGAATTATATTTACAAAGGATCTTTGTGGTAAAAAAAATCATTAAAAGAAAAATTTTAAAAAATTGACCAACAAAGACAGCGGCCGCCAGCGACCTCCGGCGACCCCGAATTTGGGGTGGCGAGGTCACGCGACACCGTTGCAACCTCCGACGACCCTGGATCTGGGCGGCGAGGTCACGCAACGCCGCCTTGACCTTCGGCGACCTAGATCCGGGCGTCGAGGTCGTGGGAGGACATTGTCATCCCCGGATCTGGGTGGTGAGGTCGCGGGAGGTCGCACGACGCTGCCGTGACCCAGATCCGAGGGCAGCGAGGTCGCGCGACCTGCCGCCCCATCTGGGTCGCGGCGACCCAGACCTCGCTGCGACCCAAATGGCGTGGCGGTCGCGCCACCCCCCGGCGTCGGTTGTCCGGCGATGGTCGCCGCTGCGGCCGCCGCCCTTCGCCGGTGACCGCTCGCAGAAGAAGAAGAAGCTCGCGAAAGAAGATGAAGAAGAAGACCGCTTGCTGCCCCAGATCTAAGTCGCGGCGACCCAGACCTCGATCGTGCTCGGCGTCGGTCGCGCCACCCCCCGACGGTCGTCGGCGTCCCTCTAGCAGTCGCCGGCCCCTCGCAGTAAGACAGAACTGAACCTTCCCGGAGAAGATGAACAGTGTCGCATACAAGGGCAAGAATCAGAAAAACAAAAGATTCATGAAGACAATTTCGAAAAAAAAAAATATGAACAAAGTGCCGCGTGGGCATGCCAAAAAAGCCGAAAGTCCAAGGCAAGTCCTCACCTCCCTTGGGCTTTTAGCTTGACAAAGCTGGCATTTGGGGAATGGGGGCTCAAAATTTTTTGCCAAAATGGTTGGCATTTGCCCAAGGACCTTTAGGCCTCTAAAGGGCTTTGGTAAGTGGTTACCAAACGCACCTTTAAACATTTTCACTTTTTACCAATTTAGTCATTTCCAGCTAATTTTGATAGGATTTTGTTGACTAGGCATCAATCGGCTCACCTGACATGATTGGCGCTGACGTATACAATTTTTAATAATATTTTAATATCTTTAAATTTTTTCATTTTCATTTTCATTTTCTTATTTTCTTTTTTCCTTCCCTTCCTCCTTCCTCCAGTTGGATCGGCCAAAGGCGACAGCTGGCGAGCTCCGAGCCAATTGCCGAGGTCTAGCAATTGGCTAAAGGAAGGAGGAGGCGAAGGAAAAAGAGAAGAAAAAAAAAGAAAAGTAAAGAAAAAAAAAATAAAAAAATTTCAAAATTATTAAAATATTATTAAAAGTTATATACGTCACCCTAATCGTGTCATGTCACCAGCCCCGGATCCAATCAGCAAAATCGATCAAAATTAGCCGAAAGGACTAAATTGGCACAAAGTGAAAAATGTTTAAGACTAAATTGACACAAACGTATAATATTTAAGACTTTTTTAATACTTTTCCCCAATAATTTTTAGATGGGGGTGAAGAAGCAACAACAAATATACATTTCACCACCCGTGGCGGCGGCGTAGTGGTTGGGCGCTAGTTCTTTTCGCGAGAGGTCTAGAGTTTGAATCCCTATATCGTCTGCCTTGTTGGAAATGAACCCACGATTTATCCGAAGAGTAAGGGTGGTGGTGACTCTACTCACTCCAGGGTTTACTCCAAATGAAGACGGCACACGGAGGTTCCCTGGGTCACAAAAAAAAAAAAAAAAAACAAATATACATTTCATGTCTCATTAGTCCAATTTCTTCCTGCCACAACAACGCTACCATCCTCAACAATCACACAGCTCTTCAATCAAAGGGTACAATCTGAAATGATTCACTAATTAAGACTGAAACACTAATCATCTTAATTAGAAAATGAAGTAACATATGTGAAATGCACCCGGCTACTGAAAACATCTTATCCAGTTGGAACTTCAAGGCTGTCCAACAAAAGCTTTGCCTTATGTTAAAAAAGCAAGGTCTTGTTACTTGTCAGGAGAAAAGAAATATGAGGACAAGAGTAAAAAATTCTCTCATGCATGCATGCATATAAGCATACACACAATTCAAAAGGAAATTAGCATCAACTTGCCAGCAGTAGAAATATTTTAATATCAATATGTAGCTACCAATGGGACGAATGCATGTCTCATATATTTTTTGATCAAGATCCCGCAGGTCCTGTATCATATACTCCTCACAAACTTCCAAGCAATGATTATCACCACATACTCATGCTGTAATACATATGAAAATCCCAAGTAACTGTCGAACCGATATGGCTCTAACAACATTGAAGCAAAAACAGCAACTGATATGAGAAACTAAATGTTGCGAGTTTTAGCGTGTCCTATATTTGGTACCTCAGAAGCTCATCTTTCATTAATCAGGTTTCCCTCAAGACCTTCAAAAGTTTCCAGAAGTTTTGGCTTCTAGGTCATTCTCCTTCATAAATGCAGTGGCACGGAAGGATAAAAAAAGAATCCTGAACTGTTGCCAAGGCCTCAGAAATCAGAATAGAAAATTAGCTTCTTGTGCTTTTGTGACTATTCTACTGCATAACTTATGTAAACTAGTGTTTTCATGATTTTTTCTTTTTCATATCCACAGTCCATGGGGCGAAACAATATCACTGCCTAACCGGTCATCATCCATGGGCACAACCGATGTTCATATTACTCTCACGCTCCATGTCAATTTGGTTTTCACTTCTCCATAGTTGCCAAAATTATCAAGTGGCAAAAGAACTCGACTGTTTGACTGGTGGCTTCTTTTGGTCTCACTGCATCTTATTCATTCCTCTATGGTTTCGCCTCTTCAAGCGCCTTGTAAAACATGGCGTCAGAGTCCAATCCCAATTATCAAAGTTTCTCACAATTCAATTGTCCTGAAAAAACTATCACACGCTGCATGATCTTTATAATAGGTACATACTCCAGATCCACATCTGCTAGGCACCTCAAAAGCACCCAAATCCCCCTCTCTTGACTTCACCTACTTCTTTCAATAAATTGCCACCTACTCAAAGAAAGAAAGAAAGAAAGAAAAGCTACCTTCCATGGATTTGTTACTGATGTAGCAGCGTGTAACATCGATTAGTGATGAATTCACTACAAAGCATCCACAAACAAAAGTTACGAAGAAACACTAATTCAACGCCTCTCGAACAAATTCAGCAACACATCGTTCAAAGTTCCCACGCAATCGTAGCACGAAGGAATCGAATTCAAAGTCCAGGTCAAATATTTCATCAACTTAATACAATTGGGATGTGCCAGGTGTTACCTGATCTTCAGCAAGCTGCATGAAGCCCAGAACCTCAGCTACACATCCTTCAAGTCATCAGTTTCCATGGCCTCGGTCGACGGTGGTAGTCCATCGCCTTTGCTCTCCAGTCTCCATTGCCGTCGGTTTACTAGGGACTCTGTTTCAGGGACACAAACTTCTTCTCTTCGTCGCCTCCGTCGTTGGTATGTGGCGATCTTACATCCATCAGAGTTCGGTGTTGTCAGATGGGAGACGAGCTGTCGTGATGCTGAAAGTGGCGTCGCTGGACAATCTTGCAAGTCGTTCTGTATATCTGTTTTGATCATTCCATGCATAAGTGGAACCATGGCTTTTGAATATGTTGATTCATGACCAAACTCGTAGAGTAAAGCTGGATCCATTAGATCTTGAAGCTTAACTTTTAAATCTTCCTCTAGTTGCTTGCATACTATTCGGAATCCACACTTTTTTGCGACTCCACCTGATACTTTAACACAAAATTGTACATGACTCCCATAAATTTGACCGAAATTGACTGCTTCCAACAGCTCAAATGGTGTGAATGATGCCAACATATAATCTCCATTAAGCCTACATCTACGATTATACAGCAATCGGCCATTAGCTTCAAAATTCCTGCAGAATGATTGTGACCCATGATCCTGTTCATCAGTACTATGAAACAAAGAGAACAAATCCAAGAAACTTGCGACACAAGTCCTTAGAAGCCCTAAAAGATACAAAACCTTTTTCAATAGGGAGGACCCACTCTGGTAACTCTGCTTCATGATAATTATAATAAAGACCCTGTTATAAGATAAATTGTTGGAAAGTTCCTGAATAGAAGAATTCAATTTTGAGTTTAGAAAGCAATCCTAGCAAATTTCACTTCTAACTAGAGCTCTGTAAATGAGTCGAGAAACATTGATCCTTGCTTATAATAATAGACAAGTCTCATGTGATAGAAATGATTCTTATAAAAGAACGGAAGCCACCTCCATCATATGCATGTACGTGTAGAACCACTTTAGATTTATTTGCTTTTCTTAAGCTTCCTATCTATCGTTTCCTGCTGTTGCAATATACAAGCACACGCTCCACATTAATATGAGAGAGAGAGAGAGAGAGAGAGAGAGAGAGAGAGAGAGAGAGAGAGAGAGAGTCTTACATGGAGAGGCGGCATTTGCAAAGCACGATTGAGAAAATCTCTACCGTTAGAAGCATGGGGATCGAGCCTCATCCGGCCTAGAATATGAACATGGCACGCCGCTTGAAATATTAAATGTTTGCGCCCAACGATGAATGTTGGAATGCTAGTTATTTTGGTCTCCCCCAGAAGTAAAGCACTCAATTTGGGACAACAGGAATGATTCTTGAGAAACTCCAATTCAGTCAGACTACTCCAACTAAGGTCTAAATATTTTAAACTTGGAAGTACAATCTTCATAGATGGATCAGCAGAATCATCGTACTTTGGAAACCTAATGAATGATGTGCAACCCCGAAGTTCCAACTCTTCAATGTTATGTAACTTGTATATACTAGACGGAAGACTTACCAAATCCTTGCAATGAGATAAGATCAATATCTTCAAAGAAACAATATTTTTTATTGATGATGGAAGTTCTTTAATAGTAGTCACTTCTAATGAAAGATCTGTCAGCCTTTCAAGTTTATGTGGAATATCAGGGAACCTTTCCAATTTTTTACAATCTCCAAGAAGAAGATGCCTGAGTCTTTTTGTCTTGAGCACATTTGGAAAAACACCAAGTTGAGAGCACCCACCTTAAGTCAACTCCTGTAACTTCTCAAGATATGCAATCGACTCATGGGCTTCTACCAAGTTTTTACAATAAGAGAGAAACAATTTTTCGAGATGTGGAGTACATGAGAGGTCAGGGATACGAATTAGGGACTGGCAATAGCTGAAATTAATGTACTTCAATTGTTGGAAGTCCTGCAAATATGGCGGAACAAACATCTCAGTCAAAGTTACTGTGAACTAATTTGCTGAGAATTGCACATTGCAATGAGAAATAAGTAAACACTTAGAAACTTTACCAATAATTATAAATCTATACATATATGTGGTGAGAGAATGAATATAGAAATGACAAATAAAAAAGCTAATGGATATTGGTCAGAAGTGGGCCACGTGGTAAAAGTATGCCATGTGTCATGCCATGTTACAATCATAAAAATAAATTGGAGCGCCACGCGGCAACCATGTGAAGGGAGGCCACTAACAAGTTTAAGCCACATGTTATGCCATGTGCCAATCGTGGAAGTATAGTGAATGTCATGTGGCGGGCACCGAAATGAACATTTTTTCTATTCTGGTTTAGACTATATATAATAGCTTTATGTCAAAAATATATATTTTATCACAATGAATTTTTCCCAAAAATTAAGAAACTTTTTTTAAGCCATTTAAAGACAATGAAACCAACTTTTTAAAATATTTTGAAGAAATAAAGTTCATATATTCAACTCAAAACCTAGCTTTGACTTTCAATTAAGAAACTAGCGGTATACCGTGTGGATCTTGTATATCAAATTATTTCTAAAGGCACACGCATTACGGGCAAAGTTTCTAATATATATTTAATTTCGTCTACTTAGAAATGCTGCTCTTCAGAAACTGATTTAAGCATTTAAGAATGCCTCGTTTACAGCGCAATGCATTCAAACCTTGAAAATTCTTTTTCTTCGGCATATGTTTATAAAATTTCTTTGTATTGTGTATCAGTTTCTAATAAAGCTGTTTCACTTAATTTTTAAATGCCAATTTTGCTGCACGTAAACATATTTCCTACTCGAGTAATTAGGGTCATTTTGGAAGGGGGAAAAAATAAAAAGAGAAGTGCCTTCAAAAACTAGGGAACACCACTTCATTTCGTGTTCTAGTACATGTAATACACATATACACATACAAATGAAGTAGACAATGAAAAGGTCTACGTAGGTAAATGCTCACCTTAAATTGTTTAAGCAAAACTGTGATACTAGCATTGATCATACTAATTGCCACTAATTTCTTTGAACTAGAGGAAAATTCTGTAAGCCGGTGAGCACATCAGGCCATGCAAACCAACTAGGCCCCTTAGGAAGACTTAAAGGACCTTGGAAACAATCCTGCAGGTTTCTCAAGATGAGCAATCTCAACCTTCTCATTTTTGTAAAAACATCGGGATGGATACACATCTCTGTCCACTTAGGTAGCCTCAACACTATGGCTTTTACAGCACAATCTTCCTGCATATACAACATTTTTTAGGTTAATACATATTATTAGTAATTAAAGTTTAAAAAAAAAAAAAAAGCAGCACAACTTTGATCCTAACCGTAATTCTTACCTTGTCATGTGATAGAACCTCGTCAACATCGTTATACAACCATAGTTTGCCGCGTCTTCTGGGGTCATCGTGACATTCTTGATTCACAATATCCTTACCCATCAATTGAATTAAGTCATGCATTTCTACGATGTCGGACTCAATTCTTATCAAGGACCTCTTTACAAGAATTTCAAATCCTACAGTTGTCTCAAGATCGCAACTTTCAAGAATTTTCTTTATATGCTCCCTGTTCCACCCCCTAAAGAAGCAGGCAATGTGGAGAAAGATTTCTTTCTCATTTTCATCTAGTCCCTCACAACTATTTTTGAGCACGTCATTAATGTTTTTGTTGGGAATCCTAGAAAGTTTCATTACTGTACTTTCCCATACATCTTTTGTTTCACCACAAAATAAGGAATCCAACACCTCGAGTGCTAAAGGAAGACTTTTAGCATAATTTAGAGCCCCATTTACTAGATCTATTCTGATTTGGTGCATCAGAGAAGCATGCTTACTAAGCAGCTCACAAGCCTGACTGTCATCTAGTGCTTCAACTTCATAAACATGATCTTGATCTATCCCTTGACAAGTCAGCACATGTTTGTCTCTTGTAATAATAATGATCCTACTCCCATTACCAAACCACTTGCCTTCCCTTGGTAAAGCATCTAACTGGTGCAAGTCATCCACATTATCAAGGATGAGGAGAACTTTCTTGTGACCAAGTCTGCGTTGTATTATATCAATACCTTTATCAACATTGCACACTTCTAATCTTTGATGCAGTAATAATGTATCTTTTAATAATATTTCTTGCAAAGTAACTAGATCCTTGCAACCTTTTGATGTTTCTCGAACATTTGCTAGAAAACATGAACCCTCAAATTGTCTTAAAGTAGAATTGTATAGGGCTTTCGCCAAGGTTGTCTTCCCTATACCTCCTTGTCCCCATAATCCCACCATCGCAACACCATCATTAGATTACAGGTTTAACGTTGATTTTAGCATAACCACTCGAGATTCTATCCCAACCGGGTGCTTAGCAACATGCAAAGGCATTCGGTCAAGATGACTTGAGATCCGTTTCACAATTTCTTGTATAAGCTTTGACTCATCTCTGACGAAAACGGAAAAAGAAGTTATAGCATCGTTTTAGCAATTTGAATCGGCAATGACAAGCAATCACCAGCCAACGATAATAGAGTAGTGTGTCACATTTTTAGAAAATTACAGCCAAAACAAAATGTATTCCCCACTTAGTTGAATTAGAACTCCGAGAGAACAAGCTCAGGATTCAACTTTTAGTCAACCGATTCATGTATCTATCTACATAAGTGATTCACGTTCTTGATTCACTTATTTTCCTTTTTGACTTTTAACCAAAAGGAGCTATATAGGACGAACTTTGAATGTCAATTAAGATTTCGATCCGAAAATTATTAAAAAACCCTTAAGCCTAAGTAGCCCAACTGAGAATTTTGCAGAGAAGATTACGGAAGACGAAGAACAGGCGGGAGAGAATTTGACTATTGAGGAAGCAGAGTGAATTTGATTACGGGCCGAGCCTTGGGGCCCGGTCCCAATATGGGCTGCAATATTGGCTTAAACCCAAGCCCAAGAAACTCTAATTTAGCCCAATATCCAAACCCAAATTTAACCGACAGCGTAACTAAGTTCACTTCCCGCCATTCACTCACTCTACTGCAGTCCCCCGATCTGCTGTCGCCTCTCAATTCCTCCTTCTAAACGAACAGAACACGAGAACCCACCACGGTTAAAGTTCACCGAAAATGTACTTGCTAATCATAGGACAGATTACACCGCACCGCACGTATTCATGTTGCCCACACTTTGGATAACTCGGCAGTTGAGATTAAACCGAACGGGGTTTGGGTTCAGGCATTTCGTCGAACGTTTGAAGCGCACTGGCTAAAAGGGGGCAACCCGACCACCAACTCGCGCCGGGCCTCGCAATAATTGACGGACAGCGACCCCAAAACGGCGGCGCACAGACGAAGGGGGCCGGTGCTCGCGTGAACCAGACAAGGACGAAGCCTGGTCTGGCGAGCCCAGAACGGGGCAAGACGGGCACGAACAGAGGAGGCGTCGGCCGAGAGTCCCTACCCGGCTCGGCGGCGGGGAATGGAGGGCGAGTTCGATAGATCGGACCACGTCCAGTCGCCTCGCACGCCTCCGAGCCAGGATCCTCGGGAAAACGGCTCGTCCCACGAAAAAAGGGAAAAAAGAAAAGAAAAGAAAGAGGGAACTTGACCTACCGGGGACTTAGCGCGGGGAACGGGAGCTGCGGGCTCAAGAGCGCGGTGGGGAGTCGTCAGACGGGTTTCTGCCGGAGGGCTCCTCGCTCTCAAACTCTCTCTCTCTCTCTCTCTCTCTCCCTCCCTCGCTCTATTTCTCCCCGAAAATCTCACCTTTGGCTCGCTCTCCTTCCCTCCCTTTTTGCTCTGCTGTGATTAATTTTACTTTCCTTCCTAATTAGTCTTCCAATATATTTCGACTTTATGATACGATAAATTGTCTTTTCTTTAATTTTTCCCATGCATTAGGAAAAGAAAAATAAAAATAAACCGTATTCGTGATCACGTTAAAGTTATACAAAAAAAACTAGACTTAATGGAGCAAAAAATTACTGGATCCCGTTGTTGCTTCTTGGCTTATTTCAGTGTTTAGTTCCTCATGCCTAAGTTATTTTAGATTGCATGCTCTCATGGACTTCACGTATTGGTGTGATGCTTTTGTGGGATTGGAAAGCGGAAGGAATGGCTAAGACTATATTGGAATGCTTTTAAAGGGGATGATTCGATGGAAATTAGGGCTAGTTATCAGTGCAGTCTTGTGGGTAGAAGGATGAGGGCTTTTATTAATCAACTATATTTCATATTCTATTTAGATTATTTAATTAGAAACAATAGAGTATATATATTTACTAAGGATATGTTTAATAATAGTCTCGGGAACAAATTTTTGTTCTTTTTTTGTTCTCGAGAACAAAAAAAATAGAAATCTATTTGGTAAATTTTTGTTTTTGAGAACAAAAATTTTTTTGTTCTTAGGAATAGATTTGGAATTGAATCAAGAAACAAAAAAAAAAATTGTTTCTTGTTCTCAGAACAATTCCTAGATCAAATCTATTTTTTCTTTTTTTTCTTCTCTTTCCTTTTCTTTTTCTTCCTTTTGGTTGGTCGCGCTTTGGCCATGGCCAGCGATGGCCAATGATTGGCCGATGAGGACCGGCGCCAAGCTAGGGCAAGCCTGACCTCACGCCGCCTAGGTGAGGTCGAGCCTCGAGGTGGTCAGGTTAGCCTCTAGCGAGCTTGCCGAACCTAGCCCAACCGATTGGTCACAAAAAGGAGGAAGAAGAAGAGAAAAGGAAAAAGGAAAATAAGAAAAATATAATAAAAGTAATAAAAAATTTAAGAATCTTACCAAATGCAATTTATCCTGAGAATAAAAATTTGTGTAGTTACCAAACGTATTCTTTTGCTCGAGAAATTGTTCCCAATAATAGAATCAGAAAAAATAATTTCTAATAAAAAATTATTCTCACAAAATTGTTACCAAACGCGTCCTAAAAATGTTTTCCAAAAGTAACTATGTGACTTTGTTCTCCTTAAACTAGAGAACCAGTTAAAACAACAACTTGTAGTCTTGTATGCCCTTGTAGGACTTACATAAATGACAGTTTTCCACTACTCATGTATCGCATTGATCTTAGACAATAATGTGATGAAAATTGTCTTTCCTAGAAAACCGAGTTGTGGATAGATGTTTGTTTATTTGTATAAGTTGGTTATGCTTATCGTCATTTTCTAAAATTTATTGCGTGTTATAAATGAGTTTGTGATTGTCCATAGTTTCTTGCTCAAAATGCTTCGATCAGCCTTGCTAGATTTGGTGAGGGCTAACACTCACCCTCGCCTAGGCACGGTCCGACGAGGCGACCCTCACCGGCCATGGCTATGGTCGGTGGCTAGCGATGGCCATCGACGAACAGAAAAGGGAAAGGAAAAAAAAAAGAAATCAATAAATTCAAAAAAATTATTAAAAATTATTAAAATTGTCCACCCTAGCGTCGATCGATCGGCCGACGTCCATCTTAGCAATTTCCAGTTTAAATTGACCTTGGCGATGAACTAAATTAGTATTAATGTGAAAAAGTTTAGGGCTAAATTAGTCCAATTAAAAGAATTAAGAGTGAATTGGTACCAATATAGTACATTTAGAACTTTTTTGGCACTTTTCCTCTAGACAAGTGGTAGCAAAGATAGACGGTCAAGGATTGACTAGACTTTGCTCAAGTCTTTGTCCATATGCCAGGTCGAGGTGAGTGATGATGTGATCCAGAAGATTTTGATGGGAGGCCTTGCTCTTGAGTACTTACATTTAATTGAGAAACTTGAAAGAGCATGAGATTGATAGATGTTGGCCAGTTGAAGCTAACAAACCACTATTAAATATTCTCGCTCCTCATTTTGTTGTCATCATAAGTAGCACGGTGTTTTCCGCACCAAGAAGGTTAGAATAGTTGAAACCTTGCCGTGATTCTTCTTGTTAGTGGAAATAGCAGCACTCTCATAAAAACTGAAAACTAAAGAGGATTATAATGAAAGTCAGGAGAATTAGTGCTGCAACTGTTATCACCAAGAGAGGTCTGTCAAAACAAGCACCATTTGAATTTTTTTACCAAAATGAAAGTTATATTCTAACTTTGCGATGAACTTTGAAGAAACTTGAAGCTAACTTTACCTAAGCATCTTCGGAAGCTAGAGTATATCTTTCAAAAAGAGGATTGCTGCCAACGTCAAACCTTTTAAATTGAGCAAATTGAGCAAACTTCACAAAATTGAGTTGGAACAACCTAGTCGATTGCCCATTAACTTGCAAAAGAATGCTGACCAGGGGCTGAACCTGAGAAACCATCGGTTTATTGAACTGAAGCTGAAACGGAAGCACGTGTTGCAGTCCTTCATCAACCTCCATAGCTAAAAAGCTCTGCAAGCACCCGAAAAACGCAATGCTGGGGCTAGAACAAATCGTGAGGAGTGTATAGAAGCATCGATGGAAAATGCAAGCTAAAAGAGAACTTGTGAAGGATAGAGCTCGAAAGATTGAGAGGAAGGCTCCGTGCTAGTTAGGAGAGGATAGAGCTGAAGGGCGAGATAGAGAATGGAAAAAGTGAGAGAGAGAGTAAGAAAATCTGCTGGAATTCGAAATCATGCGAAGAAAATTGCAGAAGAGGAATGGGCAGGAGAGAATAAGAGATAGAAACAAGATTACAGGAGTGAACGCGGACTTATTTGATTGATGGGTTGGCCGAGCGAGGTCGAATCGTGCCATATCATGAATGGAACTTGTTGTCTGGGCCCATTCATCATAAATATGTGATTTTGGAACGAGCCGGATTACCAGAGTGTTTGGTTTAGTTATAACCATAGTAGCCACCTTTTTCATACATTTATTATCAAATTGAGTTCTCATTATCAAATTGATCAAAATCATAACAGATTGGAAACCACATCAACAAATTTCATTAAATTTGAATTAATGAAATGAGTATTGAACTTATTTATTATTATTATATATATTAGATTGAACATTAAATTAATGAAAAATTTATGGATGACATTACACCTTTAGCTAAAATTCATAGACTATTTGTGTCTTTTTTTTTTCCTTTTGTTAGAGCTGAATCTTTGTTACAAAGCTAAACCAACATCAATCAAGCTTCAATATCCCAATAGAAGCACAATCTCAAATGCACATCAATTGGGCTCTAGTGACCTTGTTTTTCACACTAGAAACATTTTCTACTTCGGTTCCAACAATGATGTTATTGGGGAGAATTGGGTAATGATTCACTAAGGACTAACTCAATCCATGATCAATTTCTTTCCAAAACTAAATTGACCAAAATGGAATTAATCTCAACAATAAGCAGCAGTGTTTTCCAACAATAAATCTCAAAATAAGTAAATATAATGTTGAAATGTTAAAGAAACAAGGCAACAATAATACCAAGATTTTTACATTGAAAACTCAATGCGGGAAAAAAATGGATTGTTCAAAAACTTTCACTAATCATCAAGAATAGTAACATCAACATTGCAATAGTATTTCATCATTATGGAGATGGATTAATACAAATAGAGCAAGAAACCTTAATCGCAATTGGAAAAAAAAAAAAGAGAATCTAGAGAAGATTTTCAATGAGCGAAACTAATCAATTAATAGTCTCGATTTTATCAAACAATAAACTGAAAATTGAGCTAATTTTGACAACGTTTGGCCTTCGATCTGGGACTTGAAACTCGCTTTCCCTTTTTTCTTCTCGTGTGTTCTTCTTGGGGAACGCTCTCTCTCTCTCTCTCTCTATCTTTTTCCTTTTCCTTTTCCTTTTTCTCCTGTGTTCTTCTTGGGAAGCTCTCTCTCTCTCTCTCTCTCTCTCTCCCCCTCTCTCCCCCTTCCCCTTTTCTACACTCTTCACTCCACGAACAGGTCCTCTCTCCTCTCTTTCTTTTTTCTCTTGACTCTTTGGCTTTTTCTTTTTCTTTCATGCTATGTTAGCTGAGCCCCACGGGCCGATCAGCCAACAATCCTCCACCAATAGGAATAAGATCTCAGTCTTGCAAAACTTTGATTCCAAGACCTTTGACCTGACAGGCTTCCCATAGGTAGAATCTCTGAGTTCTTTGTCAACCCAACAAAATTTGGAAGGCAAGCATCGAATTGCTTCCACTTTAACATAAAGATCAAAACCCAAATCACAAAGAACTCTCTTTGAATAATGACTCCAATAGACTTGCATACAGGTGTCAAGTATGATACTAACTTAAAATACAACCGTCTAATTCATCGGCCATTATATCAAACAAGTTGACTAGACTTTTAGAATTTTGGAAACCTCTTAAGTTAACGGACATTTTCAGCTCTGCAAAGCTTCTATAAAAAATAATTAGGGAAATGTGGGAGGATGATATGGAAGCATCCTTTGCCATTCCAAGGATGCATTATCAGAGTTTGGAGAAGTTCAAGAAACATTGAGCCCCCAATCCCTTGATGATCTCAAAAGTCTTCCATAAACCCATATTAAAGCCATTGGACTTTGAAATAAGATTTCAAGTTTGAAACTTAACTACAAACAAAAAATTAGAAATAAGATGTAAGATATGAAGAATAAAATATTGTTCATTAAGAATCAAGATCAAGAAGTCATATATAAGCAAATCCAGAGTCATCCTATAGAGCCACACAAAGAAATGAATAGCACGAAAAAGTAGTTCTGCTCTGCACATGTGGATATCTGGATCATATATGTAGTTTCAGATTAAAGGTATATACCCCATACAAGGACAGTGAATTGCGAATGTATCCGATGATGTTGAAACTGACGTAAGAGGGAATAGTGATAATAAATTCTTACAAAGTTTCTTTTTCAAAATAGAAGAGAAAGGCATCTGGGCAGCTTCCTTCAAAGTGTGATGATCAAATTAGGTTTTAATCAGAAAGGTGAGATCGGTATTTCTATACACAAGGGTAACAAGCTAAACAGAGAGCCCAGTCCGATAAGATCACCCAACTAAAGCTTCCATGTACATTGTCAAGTGATCAAACTTGAGATCAAATACCAAAAAATAGACTATTAGATGGAGGGTAATTGAAAAACCATTGTTGAGGATAACCTCCAGAAGACAACCCCAAACCCCAAATGGTGTCCTTCTCTTTCTCTCATTATAGTCTCAAGGTTCTGATCACTCGGGCAAAAGAATGAAAAATATAGGTACAACTTTATGGTAATAGGCATTTGGATAGAAATATCTACATACGAACCCTATTAACAATAAATTCTAAACTAACCATTCAAGAAATGGCTATTTCAGCTCAAATATTTGCAGAGTTGGCTAAACCTAAAAGCAAAAGCTTTTTATTAAATGATTGCAATGTTTACAGAAACCAATTTTGAGCCTAGATAATCATACTTAAACTCCTGTTATGCATATGAAGAGATCCAGAATTTCACATTTGGTACACATATCAGCAATGAGGACAAGACTTGAAGGGGGGAAGAAGCAATCACTGCAAACAACAGAAACCAGTAGTGATTTATCCCATAGTTCATATTTTTCCCACTGAGGCAGCATTTGTAAGAACATTTATGAATGGAAAAAGTAGATATAGCATTGATGTGAAGAATCTCCAATGAAAGAGCAATAAACAACACATTCAAGTAAGAACTTTTATGAGCAAACAGGATTCTATCACATTTCAGTTTTCTAACTCATTTGCTGATACCTATGTTCCATCTGTTGAAATTCCTTTGCAAGTGTCCTTCGCAATTATTCGATGTCCCCAAATCCTCCAAACTGCAGTAGTTCTCTAACTCTCTGCATTGTTTCTCTGATGCAATACTGAGGTTAAGACATCTTACTAACTGAACAAGATATATCAAGGTAGAAAATATTAAAGCTATTGGATAGTGAAATAAGATTCTTAGTTTGAAACTTAAGTGCAAATAAAGCATTAGAAAAAACATGTAAGATATGAAGAATGAAATATTGTCTATTAAGAATCGAGATCAAGAAGTCATATCAACCTTTAAGTTGAAAGATGCATAATTGTTCACTTGGGCATCTTCTTCCCGGTTGAGACACAGCACAACTGCCGCATGGGACTTCAAGCCTAGTAATAGTTTTTCATTCTGCTTAATATTTATACCATGTTAGAAACTATTGTACCACAGCATGTATAAGTGCTGCAAGCACTAGCATATAAAAAGCAGCACACCACATATCCATAGTTAAGTAAAGAAAGCTAGATTGGTAAGATAACATTCATTATGTAATATGTAAAAACAAACCCTCTTCCAAGCAAAACATAGTCCATGAATCGGATGATGGTTAACAAATTTGTAAAAGTCTCAAAGAAAGAAATGCAGTAGTATCAACCAATTCGTAGCCATCGTACTCATGACTAAACAGCTATAGCTTAATGACATAACCAGTTATTTATGAACTTTTCCACCCACAACCATGATTAAAGCACATACAAATTCCATCATTCAGGAGTCACCTACACCATAACCTTTTTAATTTGACTGAACGTATTTGAGTTTCAATATTCAAAATAAACTATTAATTTGATGAAAATGACCATGTCACATATGACTGTTTCTATTAACACCATCGACTGAGAGTGTAGATCCTCACAATGAGCTCCACCTCTGCAAATGCTATGCTGAAATTTGTCATCGACATTTGAAGCATTTTCAATCATCAATGACAACATCAGCAGCAAGGTGACAATTTCCTATCCTACAGGAGAATGCAATTAACCACATCAATTAGATTCAAGTCCTAAAATGTACATATATATTGAATCTATTATTAATGTATAACATGTAAAAAAAACAATTCATTTAGGCTATATATCTCTTCTAGTTTGCTCATCTGTTTAACAAATGGCCATGTTCAATGATCTAATAGGATTTGTTAAGCTTATCCTGCTCAGATTGACCTATCTAACAGTCCATATTTACTTGACATTGGCAAACATGACCAGTAAACATGGATTGCCATCTCTCTTAGCAGCTAAATGTTCATTAAGCAAGCTTGCTATTTGCATTGAATCATTCAGCTTTTGAGCAATTCAAAATATTTCTCATGAGAGATCAGAGAAGAACACATTTTGATGATAAAGGATTCTTGCAGAAGGAATTTCTTGTTGAGAAGTAATGAGGGTAACATTCAGCAATAGCATGGAAAACTTACTTCTACATCATGCAGTGAAACTGTACCATCTTCAAGTCCCAAGACAACAACCTTGATAGCAGGACCTCAGCATAATGATGTTATACGTTTACCTGGAGTAGATTAGAATAATGAAGAAGCCAGTATTGACGATACACAATGAATGTGCAAAGAAAAGTGGGTTCATTAAAAAAAAAAAAAAAAACAATAGAGAGAGAGAGAGAGAGAGAGAGAGATGAATAATCTCTTCACAATAAAATTATAGAAGAAAAGGGAAGATAGAGAACGCACAGTAAACAGGAAATGTTGGTCAAAATTTGTTAAGTAAATTAAAGTGTCATAACGGTACAAGATAACTGAGAGGGATATCGGTCACTTGATATGGGATTTCTTTGGGCTAGTAGGTCATCTACAGGAATCTATAATTTTTTGGTAGCCTCCAATCCATTATCTCAATCCAAAAACGAATCGTGTTGTCCGCTTTGAAACCTCGAGGTGGAGTGGATCCATGAAAGCTTACTTCAGGTGAGGATCACAAGGGTACAAGTATCTACAATTGAGGATCTCAACAAAAAGCATTCAAGGGTTGGCCCGAGTAGTATAGTGCACTCAACACCGTGTTCTCCAAATCCAGAAGACAATATGAAGCGTTAGATGTTTCGGGGAAAAAAAAAGCCTCCTCTCGAAATTTTTCCATTGAGAATAGATAGCAAGAATTGCCAAGGATAGGCATCTAATCCTAAGCTCTTACGAATTTGAATTACCAAGAGATAAAGTCATATAAGAACTGAAGATACTTGGATGCAGCAACCTCTACACTCCTAGTCTCTACGCCTTCTTCGATTCCTTACTCCATCCCTCTCGACCAAATTGTCATACAAGTATGTAGCATAGCCTGAGGTATCCTCTTAACAAGTAAGTTAAACTCCCACCAATGAACTGAATTAATCAAAATGATGCGACAAAATGCCCCTCTCTAATCAGAAGAAGATAAATTTACTTCAAGTAGTACAAAATGTGAGAAACTTTACAGCCTATACTCTACAATCTAGTATACATTGAATATCTCCTTGTAAGGAACGCTCAATCATTAAAAAAGAGGAAGAAGAGGAGCTAGAAGAAGCGTTACATTTTGAGAAACAAAATTAGAAATCTATGGAAAACTATATAGATGCTTGACAGCATTGGGATGGTATTCTACAGGGCCTAAACTATTTAGTAAGCATTTCTGCATCCGACATACCTAGTTTATCTAGCATAAATGACATCCCCATCTCCCCCTCCCAAATTCAAGTTATTAATTTTAATGGACACTTTAATTGGTGTACCCAGAAGGATGACAACATGCAAACACCATTTATCATTCCAAGGATGCATTGCTAGAGTTTAAAGAAGTCCAGCAAACATCAAGCTCCTCATCCTTTGATGATTTTGTTTCTTTTATAAGCGCCTTGCAAAAGCTCTCTTGGATATTACAGCACTTACATCAACCAGTGGCATGATAACCGAATCCTGCCAGTGAGTTAGATGAAATCAATCCAACAACTAACATCAAATGAACTACTAACAGTACGAAGAAATTTACAAGTCTCTATTTGTCAAACTCGATATTCTTTTTGAACTCTTTGGATCCAACTAATGGGGTAGCTAACATCATTGACCATAGAAGCTTTGACCAGATTAGCATAATGAATTCAACTCAAGTTGCTTGCTTTTGTTGGACATAGTACGATTTTCTACCTTTATCATTATGTGCTATTCATGCATTAGAATTAATGCAAGACAGTTTTCAAATGGCATATAGGGTACCAAAAGGTTTCCTCAGGAAACTTAATGGAAATGCTTCCTGAGTTTTCCTTTTCAGCAGGTAGATGAACTAACAAGAGCTTATGCACAATATAAGGAATTATTCTACAGTACGGCCGATATTGTCAAAAGACATTCTGCTAATGTCTTGCTTGGCTCAAAAGTACCGGTATATAACAGATGGCTTTACCAACTCTACAAACATCAAGATGCATTCTTTTGCTAATACGTCTGTTCCATCTGTTGAAATTCCCTGCAAGTGTCCTTTGCAAATATTCATTGTCCCTAAATCCTCCAAATTGCATTAATTCTAAGGCACGATAAGGCGTGTAAGACATCTTGCTGACTTAACCTGACCTGACAGAATACATCAAGGCAAAAAGCGCAAGAAATTACATTGTATCTTTAAAAAAGTGAGGCCTTCTAATCCAATGAGGAACAACAATCAACCCATCAATTTTAACCCTTGTTACCATGTGGATAATTAAAATAGTGCTGGACTAAAAAAAAAAAAAAAATAAACCACGATTGACAACCAGCAAACCACCCTAACTTGAGTCACCTTTATCTATTTGAAATGCTCTTAAATATTTATGAAAACTGTAGCAAGATGACATGAAATGAATCACTAACCACAAAACAGGAGTCATTTACAATTGCACATCATCAGTTTAGCAACTAATTTGGTGCTAGAGTGCATGAAAACAATACTAGGCTTGACAGCATATCATTCTGACATTTAAAGCATGACCAAGTTCCATCACACCATAGTATTAGAATTCTTTGGTACACAAATGAATAGCACAACCTAGTGAAGGCCTACCAAAATAGTTGCTAGAGTACATTAAGGAAATACTAAGCTGTCCATACTATGCAGTATCCAAGGAATATTAAGCTAACCAACTTTCTCGCTTTGAAGACAAGGAGACTGTCCTCAACCTCTGCCAATAGAAGTGACAAAGCACCAACTTTAAGTCCTTTGTGACCATCGCCAGCAAACGCTTCTCCAATTTCCACTCCACTATCTTCACCTGCCAATAAAAATCGAGCAAACTTCACAAAACCGAGTCGGAACTATTGAGTTGACCGCCCATTAGGTCGCGAAAGAACGCTGGGAGCCGAACTTGAGAGCCAGTGGTTTTTTGAACTGAAGTTGAAACGCAAGCATGATGCACTGTGGTCCTTTGTTAGTTTCCATAACTAAAGCTCTATGGGTAGCCTAAAACACAGCACTAGTGCTGGAACAAATCGCAAGGATGCGAACTGCAAGAGGGCTTGTGAAGGATAGAGCTCAAAGAGCCCAGAGGAAATGTGGCCTGACAACATGCAAACAACCTTTTATCAATCCAAGGATGCATTCTCAGTGTTTGGAGAAGTTCAAGAAATGTTGAACTCCCGATCCTTCTATGATTTCGATTCCTTTTAGAATAGCCTTGTGAAAGCTCTCTTGGATATTTCAGCATTAACATCAACCAGTGGAATGATAATCGAATCCTGCCAATGAGTAAGATGAAATCAATCTAGCAATTAACATTGATGGACTACTAATAATACTCCAAAGTTTATGGAACTCCGTTTGTCAAACTTGATATTCTTTTAAAACTCTCTGGATCCAACTAATGGGGCTTCTAATATCATCAACCACAGAAGCTTTGATCAAATTAGCATAGTGTATTCAACTCAAGATGCTTGCTTTTGTGGGACATGGTATGATTCTTTTCCTTATCATTATGTGCTATTTATGCGTTAGAATTAATGCAAGATAGTCTCCAAATGGCGTATAGGATACTAACAAGTTTCCTCATGAAACTTAAGGAAATGCTTCCTGTGTTTTTCTTTTCAGCAAGTGCACTAACAAGAGCTTATGCACAATATAAGCAATCATTTCACAGCATAGCAAATTATGTCAAAAGACATTCTAGTTAATGTATTGCTCGACTCAATAGTTCAGGTATATGAAAGATGGCTTTACCCACTCTACAAACATCAAGATGCATTCTTTGGGAGGCTTGGAGTAGGTATATCGTGGACTCAAACCAAATGAACATGGATGCATAGGGAAGAAAAACTTGAATTCAAATTTTCTCAATTGATCCAATATTTCAAGATGTTTTTGCTTCTACCTTGTTTGCTAGTTTACTCACGACCACACCACTAGGTGAAGAGCTTGTACTTGCATTTAGCACTTCTAAACTAATATGATTATCTTAATCTGCTAATGAAGACAGTTTTGTGAGATAAAATGGGTGGAACACAATGGTTGGACAAATTTTATCCCAAGTTAGAAGCATATGCATACTAAGGGATGCCCTATCAACATGCTTCTTTTGCATTGTAAATTCACTCTTAAGTGTACCTTAGAAATATGCAGTCATGAATTGCATGATGAGCGTAGAGCAAACTAAAACCTCACATCAGAAGGATCGCCATATAGGGTCCTTCATTTAGCATTTCCTTTGACCTATACAATGACCTTTGGCATGCTATCAAAAACCTGTACACGTCAGTTTTTCAGTACTTCTAGCACTCCAAAATCAATCAAATGTCGAGAATCTCTATTTTTCTGCATAGGATGAAGGATCTTACTTGAAAAATGTCAAATGATGCACGAAAGCCTTATCTTTTATTTTCGCTACTGGCATGATAAGCAGAACCATTTTGCCAAAGCACACATTAACTTCCATGAACATCTCCCTTGGATTCCTTGAATTCAAGTAAGAAAACAATGGTGACACTATCAATCGGAAATAATAATGACAAGATCATAACTCTTGAAAGGTATCACAAGCAGGAAATACAAATGAAAATTGGGCAGTAGATCTCAAAAGAGCATAGGTCAATTACCTACTTTAAGTACCTTCGTTAGAAAATGTAGATCATTGCAGTATATTACTCATCCGAGAAGGCCATATAGTCCATAAAGTATTGGTCACATTCCTTCATTTCCTCATCCGCAATCTCATAATATTGATAAATCCAAGTTCCAGATAATTCTGGCATTGTTTTGAGTGACTCGCATCCAATGATATTCAGTTCTTCCAAAAAAATTCAACCTATCAAGGCCTTGAATTTCGACCAAGTTTTTGCACTCTCTAGCATATAATATCTTCGACTCTCGGATTTTGGAAGGAGTAGCCTTTCAATTGAAAGGCACCAAGAGACATGCATTGTTTCCAAGGACTCCAACCTATCGAGGCCTTGAATTTCAGCTAATTTCTTGCACCCATCAAGATATAGTTCCTTCATACTTCTAGATTTTGGAAGGTCTAGCCTTGTAATTGAAGTGCACCTAGTGATATCTAGACTTTACAAATACCCCAAATTATCGAGCCCTTGGATTTCGGCTAAGTTTTTGCAGCCTACAACCTCTAATTCCTTCAACCTCCCAAATTTTGGAAGGTCTAGCCTTTCCATTGAAGTGTACTATTGGATACTTAGCCCTTCCAAACACTCTGACCCATCGAGGCCTTGAATTTCAGCTAAGTTTATGCATTCTTCAGCTTGTAATTCCTTTAGCCTCCCGGATTTTGGAAGGTTTAGCCTTTCAATTATAGAGCATTCACGAGATACTTAAACTTTCCAAATACTTCGACCTATCAAGGCCTTCAATTTTGGCTAAGTTTTCGCAACTTGTAGCTTTTAATTTCTTCAGCCTCCCAGATTTTGGAAGGTCTAGCTTTTCGAGCACAACGTCTGATATCTAGCCCTTCCAAGTACTCCAATCTATCAAGGCCTTGAATTTTGGCTAATTTGTCACAGTTGTCAACATTCAATTTCTTTAGACACCCGAATTTTGGAAGGTCCAACTGTTTGATTGAACCGCAGTATGAGAATGTCAAGCTTTCCAAATATATCAATTTGTCAAGAACTCGAACTTCATGGAGACTCTCGCAATCGTTGACGCTTAATGTCCTTAGATGGACAAACTTTGAAAGGTCCAGCGTTTCGATAGATCCCCAGCTATAGACATCCAAGAATTCCAACTTGAAGGGCATGTTTAGGGATTGTGGTGATTCCAATTCTTCAATGTCCGTCGGCTGGGAGCATTCTAAACTTGATGGAAGCTCCAGGTGATATCCGCAATCCTTAAGTTCTAGTTCCTTCAGGTGGGCTAGGTGGGAAAGCGAAGGCAATTTGTGACTTCGATAGGTGACGCCCAAATATGTTAAGCCGAAAGGAAGGTCCGGTAGCGATTGGAGCTTGTTGCAATGTTTAAAATCAAGGTGTCGTAGGGAAGAAAGATTACACATGCTTTCTACCAGTATCCCTTTCAGATTTCTGCACCAGAAAGCACGTAACTCTCGAAGCTTTCTCAGACTCCCAATACCATTGGGTAATTCTTCTATACCACTCCAAGAAATATCTAGAATCTCTAGATTCTCCAAAGACCCTATGCTATTTGGTAATGAAGAAAGGGAGTGAGTACCGAATAGATCGAGTTGCTACAGTGCTTTTAATTTACCTATTTATGCTAGAAGCTCCCTGAGGTAGAAACGAGGAACGGGGCATTTAGCGTCTACATCGGCGCCTACCGCGAGATGAAGTGTATGGGATGAGCCCAGTTCCAAGTGAAGGAGGCCCTCCATGTCTTCAATGGAAGCATCAATTCGCTTCAGTCTCCCACACCCCCTGAGGATGAGAATCTCTAACTTCTCAAAAGCTGAGAGGAAGTCAGTATTTTCCAAGGAACGACAAAATGAAAGGTCTAGATATTTAAGCTTCTTTGCCATCTACGGAAAAAAAAAAAAACAATAATGAATGTCGATGGGTGAGTGTAGAGTCATTATGATTCAAAAGAAATCATAAAAGGAGAGGAAAAAAAAAAAAAAAAGACTTTAATTCTTACGTTGAAAAAACTCCATCCTTCCCATTTCTCATCTATATTACTTCCTTGCAATTCGAGTACAGCTAATTCCTTTACATCAAAAGTGTTTACTTCAAAACTCGCGGGACAATTTTGCCATTGAAGCCATTTTAACCCCTTCATTAAGTCCTTAAAATCTCCATTGAGATGTGCATTTATCATGTAAAGATATCTTAGATTCGTCAAATTCTTAAATTGTTTTTCTGTGTAAATGTCACCATCTCTTGTGCTGCCTTCACTCAGATTAATCGCCTCAATCTTGTCCGTTCCCTATAAGCAAGAATCAATGTTCATTAGTACTATATCCAACTAAAGTCATCGAATATCATTTGTTCATAATGCTACTGATGTGTATTAATGTGTTCAAGAGACCTGCAATGTGAAGACATGATTTTCTTTTTATGCCAATAAACTACAATCATAAAGGCTCACAATGTGAAGGATGTCGACTTCCATTTCGAAATTTGGCCATACGCATCCGGATCTTAAAAAGAATTATAATGTAATGGCTCATGTAGAGTAAAAACTCTATAACTTGTAATCTTCTTCTTTCTGGAACTGTAGTTTCATTATCACACTAGTTAAGACATGCATGCAAAACACGGAATATAATCAAATTGCAAAGTGCAAAATCAAAATTTTACTTGGTCAATTTTATATTTCTATTAAGGAGACTTTTTCTATTAAGCAATGCATGGGTGAAAGGATAGATAAAAGGGAGAAAAACCTCAGAAGCAGCGAGTCGGCGAGCAAGACTTACCACAGATTCGGTGTTATTAAGGAGACTTCTAGCAAATATATATATATAGTTTAAAAAGTTAGAAATAAAACTTTTTTTTTTTAATTTCAAGGCATTCATAACACTTCAAAATGGAAATAACCGTTCTGACAACTCCAAAAATCAAAATGGAAGGGGGAAAATAAAGAGGCCACGAGATCCTGGCCTAACCGTTTTTGATGAAAGAAATTAATTTCTCGCCATCGATTCGGATAATTGAAATAACTCAGAAAGGCTTGTTTCGAGTAACTTTTATTCTTCATCTTTTGTTTTTTCTTAAGAGCACGCACTTTGGCCATTTTTTTTTTTTTTTTTTTTTGGGTGATATATCTGTGAAACTTGTCGACACGCCGAATTATGCATGGTTTTTTTTTAATAGTTTTCTGGAATCTGAGTATTATTTGATCTTTTGACGGGAGAGCAAGATATTTACTTTTGGTTTTTTATTAGTTGTGGCGAGCAATCTATTCGCCCCGCTTCAGCCTGTAGATTTTGTCTAAAGGTATTTTGGGAGTACCTGTTAAGTAACCTGGCTGAAAAAAAAAAAAAACCTATGTGAAGTGGTTTTTATTAAAAATACTGATTTAACGTAATACGAGAACATGAAAATCGTGAAAGTCATCTCAAAAGAAAAACAAAGATTTTCAGCGAAGAGGGCCATTTATCAAGTGAAAAGGTCATACTGGAATCACAAGATTTTACTAATTAATATATCAAACAAGAGATTTAATATGTATATATATATATATACATTGCAATGGACACTTAATTTCATATGATAGGGAATATTAATGTATGAGAGATAAACCACAAAAGGAAATACTTTTCAAGAGAGAGCAACCTCCCTACTTTCTAATCACGTCAACGAAACATTCAAGGGCAACAATAGTGAAGCTTCTCATTCCATGAGAGCAAGCACTAAATAGTCGACCACACATGGACAAATGAGAAAAAGAAACAAAAGGGTTACCTTTTCTTCCTTTAGCACTTTTTGGGCTTCCTCATAGTCCCATAGCCTGCTACGGCACCAAGGCTCTCGTTAGTTTTCCTCGCAAACTATTTCCCTACCAAGATCTCTCAATTGGTCATGCATTTTGAGCTTATGATCATTTCCAACTTTTATTAATGACATAAATATCAATGCTTCAATTCCCTCACTTGGGAAAAAGCCACAAGCGTCCCACATGTAGGATGCGATTATCTTGTTAGTGCAAATAAAAAAGCAAGCGATATCCAAAAATATTTGTTTTTGTCTATAGCCTAATGCTTCATAGCTTATTCTTAACTTTTTATGCACTTCCGTATGAGGAACTCTTTTTAACTTCTTTATTGTATTTATCCACTGTGTTGGCTCTTTTCCACACAATAATGAACCAAAAACCTCAAGCGATAAGGGAAGCCCTCCAGTGATGGATACAACTTCATGAGTGAGGTCCTCAAATTCCCTTGGAGGAGAGTTCCTTCGAAATGCATGTTTGCTAAACATAATCAAAGATTGATTGTTATCCATTTCCTTATGTTCATAATTGTAGTCCACCCTAGCTTCTTCAAGAATCCTCTTGTTTCTGGTGGTAATAATAATCTTGCTTCCCGAAGAAAACCAATCATGATCACCAGCCAAACACTTCAACTGAACAACTTCATCCGCATCATCAAGAAGAACGAGGACCTTTTTACCTTTAAACTTGGAGGAGATGAACTTAATCCCTTCATCCTTATTGCGAACTCCACCATCTTGCTTCAATATATCATTTATTAACTGATTTTGTAAATAATGCATGCCATTTTGCTTGCATGATTCCCTTATATCAGCAATGAAGCTACGAAGCTCAAATTGATTAGAGAGCTTGTTGTTGATGGTTTTGGCAAGAGTAGTCTTACCAATGCCTCCCATTCCATGGACGCCAACAAATAGGGTGGCATTAGATTTATTAGCCACAAATTCCATAACCTTATTCACATGACTATCAAGTCCGACCAAATTCTCAGAAATAACCAACTCGAACTTTTTCTTCAATTCGCTCAACGCTTTTTGACAACCGATTTCACCAAATCTGCTTCAGACCTATCAAACACGACAAGAGTTCAAATATGTGGCAACAATAATTTTATATTGTTTATCTATGAGAACACAATAAATCTAGAGATGGATTGAAAAACTTAAAAAATCTTTGTGGTCATACCTCCATATATATTGTCATATATGCTAAGTCTAAGTGGAAAATGATGGTGGTTGCTTCACATGGCATGCCCTATTCCACTGTTACTCCGACATAATTTATCAAGCCGAGAACAACTTGAGGGCATCGCTTATGAATCTTCAATATTGTATATATTATGGATTTGGTCCAAATTTTAAATTGGTTGTTATTTAAAGATATTAGGGATGATGTGGTTGTAACTTTGAAAATTCTCTAGAGCATTTGAATAAACAAAAATCCAATAAGCCAACCTAACATGAGAGTTAGCCATCAATCAATAAACATGTCATAACTTTTGATGGAAGATGATTTCAGGTTCCACAATACCAATCCAAAAAGTTGTTCACATTGTAATATTGCAAATTACTTAAATGCAATTGAAGTGATTTCTTCTTGTTTGCGCAGTTCTACAGGCTTGTAAGTTTCTACTAGTGTTGTGAATTTAGTATCATTCTAGATTGGTGCTCTTATCAGTTTTCATTGCCTCTAGGGAGGATAACGTTAGTGAAATCCCTTATGATATTTTGAAGATAACAAAATAAATCAAAAACTACTAACATGTTTAATTGTTGAGTAATAGACTATGCAGATGATAGAAAGTGTAAATGATTTTATCAAAGCCTATACTTGGAAGAACCATAAGACAGACTCTATGCTGAAGCTGAATTTATTCAAACTGTGTCCAGACCTTAAGGCTAAATTTGTTTAGAAGCAGATTATGTACTGACTTACGTTCAAATTGTAAAGTTTATTATGAAGATTGCCGAACTTCTGTGTTAAAGTTTGTTTTGCATCAGAAGTCTATCTACACTGACAAATTCCAGACTGAACGCAAGTGAAGAAGGAAGATTCTCAGACTTTACTTCAGACGGAGCACTCTCAGACTTTACATATAGAACGAGACACAAGTCCAGAATGTGACAAGGTCCAGAATGAGACACAAGTTCAAAACGTAACAGATTCATAATGAACATGTTTAGAACGAGACAACTTGACAGAACATAACACAAGCCCCAAACATATAACGGCTAGTAAGCTGGTTTGGATTATACATCGGAATAGATTTGATTGACTCAATCTAATTGATTGACAATTGGATCTTAAAGACAAGAACTTTCTAAACGAAAAAGCTCTACTTATGGAAACTAAGATTCTGTTTGTATGGGCGATCAGAATCAACTTGTGATTCTACTTTGGTCACTCAACGGCTGCCAAATCTTCTAGATACAGATCTATTCAATGGGTATATTGGAAGATGATTATTTAGATACTGTCTAACGGCTAGTTTGGAAGTGGATGAGTATTTAAGGAGATCAAGGACCGATGGACAAGTAAGAGACGGAGCGTAAAATTTATAATTCTAAAGTTTGAGCAAACTTTGATCATACATTTGTCTTTGGTGAGTTAGACGTTTGTGATCGTGAGAGAAATACCAAAAGAGTGACTTAGTGAGATAGTGTGATCTACCACTATGTGTTTGTATTCAAAGTTGTAGTCTCTTGTTGATTGCATAGTGGAATCTAGCCAGAAGGCCGTTAGCATGGGAGAGTGGATGTAGGCTTGATCTAAGCCGAACCACTATAAATTTCGTCTGCAGCATTTTCTTTCCTTAACTCTTCATATTTAAAGTATGTTGCATATTTGTAGGTTATGTCAGAAGTCTGTTCCATCGTATAACAGATTATGAACATCTACCAAAAGTCTGGTGGTTAGTTTAATCAGATTCTAATAATTATTCAGACTTTGCTCGCAATTTATTTTATTCCGCATTTATTTGTCAAGATTTCTTTTAAACATCTATTTACCCCCCTTCTAGGTGTTCATATTAGCACTCTCAATTGGTATCAAAACCAAGTGCTAATATCTTAGCAACGGACTTATGGAAGGGCAGAGTAACATCAGGCCATCATATTTTGATGGAAATGAATATAACATTTAGAAAAACAAAATGAAGGCATTCCTAAGATCAAGAGAACCCATGCAATGAGATGTTGTGGAAAAAGGAATCAATTCAACTACTGCATCTACATCAAATAAGAATGGCAAAGACAAAGAAACAAAGCCCCTTACTCTTATGTCTCGAATGGAGATATCCAAAAGAGAAGCTCTTGATACAAAAGCTATTTATTCTTTATATTGTGCATTATCTCTTGCTGAATATAACATAATCTCTTCATGTGAAACAATAAAAGAAGTTTGGAATAGACTTCATGTTACTTATAAAGAGACTGATTGTGTAAAAGAGACAAAAGTTAACTTCATGCTCGGCAAATATGAATCCTTCAAGATGAAGCAAGGAGAGTCAATTGGAGATATGTTCAGTCATTTTACAGAAATTGTAAACGGTTTGGCTTATCAAGGTCATTCAATTTCTTCCCCAATGAAGGTCAACAAACTTTTGCGAGGTCTTTCAAAAGATTGGAACCATGTTAAGACCTCAATCCAAGAGACTTAGAGGATTATGCCACTCTCCATTAATGAATTGATTAGCACTCTTCAATCCTATGAAGTGTAACAAATCAACGACGAAGATCCCAAAGGTAAGAAGTCCATTGTTTTAATATCTAACGCTGATTCTAATGATACAAACTCAGAAAATGACCTGGACAACGAAGAACTTGCTTTTATGATCAAGAAATTCAAAAAACTAAGTAGAAAAGGAAGGGAATTCCGTGGAAGAAGACAATACAAGTATAATGGACATAAAAGAACCATGAAAGAAGATGATGAGCAAGGAAATATATGCTTGATGGCACATTCTGACTTAAACACAGAGTCAGAATCAAAGTCTGACTTACACACAGACTTAGAATCCGATGAGGAAATCGAGGTAAGTCATTTAGAATTTTTTTTTTTTGGTAACCCAGGGAACCTCCGTGCGCCACTTCGCGGTTGGAGTAAACCCTGGAGGGTGTAGAGTCACCACCACCCTTGCTCCCTGGGTAAGTCGTGGGTTCCTTTCCAACAAGGCAGACGACGCAGGGATTCGAACACTGGACCTCTCGTGAAAGGAACCAGCGCCCAACCACTACGCCGCCACCACGGGTGGTGTAAGTCATTTAGAAATTCCTACTAAAGTTCTTAAGTATATAAATGAGCTTTGTTCAAATCTCAAATCTTCTCTTAAAAGGATCTCCGAACTAAAAAAAGAGAATTCTTGACTTAGGCAACATGATCTTTCTCGAAAAGAAAAGTTTGAAATTTTGCAAAAAGATTTTGTACAAACAAAAGAAAGTCAAGATTTACTTATCAAAGAAAATGATTCTTTAAAGAAAGAATTTTCTAATATTTTGACAAAATTTTCAAATGGTTAAAAATCATTAGAGTATATCATTTCCATACAAGTACCTTACTATAATAAGTCGGGACTTGGCTTCAATAAGGAAAATGATTCTCTAGTAGATTTTCCTAAAGTCAAGGAGAGACTTAGACAAAGACCTCATAAACTTACATACAAAAAGCATTTTCAAATGATCTTTACAAAACCCATTGATCAAAATGCCCTTAAATGTTTAAATTGTGGAGATTCAGAACACTTTGAGAAAGAATGTCCTAAAGTTTGGAGACTGTTAAGAAAGATTGGATAAAAAAAGCATACTCTACTAACTCTCATGGACCCAAGAATATGGGTACCAAAGAAAAGATGAGTTGTCTTTTGCAGGATATATAGGAGAAGAAGAAAGAGAATTTGGTAAGGAATGTATTTTTCTCAATTTTATTTGAGTACATAATTCAAAAATTCTCATTATACTTATATTCTCTTTTTGCATTGATTGATTTAGATTTTATTATGACCGTATTCTTTGTTTTATTAAAGAAAGAATCGAGTGATTTTTTTTTTTAATTTGTGAGTCACGATTTGATACGTGTGATTTGATTTGATTTTATGCTCTTAGATTTTGTCATATTTTGCAAAGTGAAAATCTGTTTTACGTGATATTAAATTTATTATGCAAGATATTCTTTCTTAGATACTCAATGATTTTATTCTCTCTGATTTTATTGTGCTTTGACTATTCAAGATATTATTGTGCAAGATATTCTCCCTAGTTCGTTATGATTGTTGGAGAAATCTTCTTAAAGTGTTTTGAAGTTGACAAAACGTTTCTATCAGTCTAGTCTGAAGGCTTGCAGACTCTGTTATTGAAAGTCCTCACCTCCCTGGACAGCCGGACTCAAGACTCAAAGTCTATCCTCATTGACAGTCTCTAATCCGTTGAAAAAAGGTTATCCAGAACTGGATGTTTCGTTAAGGATTTAACCTTATCAACTGGAGAAGATCTCGTGGCTGGAAAAGACATAACGAAGTCCTTTGATTGATCGAAGATTGACTCGATAATTGAAGATCCGGTGATTGTCTAAATATTATTGGAAGGTTCTACTTATGGAAACCGAGATCCGATTGTATGGGCGAACGAGATTGATGGGCTATCAACACGTTCCTTTAATAGCTCGAACAATCTTCCTAATTGATTCCGACCAACGGGTAGATTGGAGGAATTCCTTTGGTAAGTGCCAACGGGTATGATGGCATAAAGGAGTATATAAGGAAGACGGTCTTAGTTGTTCGAGGAGTACGCGATAGAAGAATTCCAAAGTCTGAAGCTCCTTTTTGTTTAGACAATTCCTTTGAACGAATACTTGTATACAAAAGAGAGTCTATATTTGTGAGAAATCTTGAGGAGGTGTGGTAGAACATCTACACTTTGTGGAATCAAGGCAAAGCTGCGCTGTAACTTCTCTTTTGTTCATAGTGGAATCCAGCCAATAGGCTCGGTGAAGAAGAGTGGACGTAGGCTTGATATAAGCCGAACCACTATAAACCGCGTGTTCAATTTTCTCTTCTCTCGGTCTTACTTTGATTATCGTTTGTCTAAAATCCATCAACTGTCTAGTATTGTGCAATTGTTGAAGAAAAATCTTTTATATACCTATTCACCCCCCTCTAGGTACTCATACTAGAAATATCAATTGGTATCAGAACCTGTGTACTCACTTTGTTTGAAGTGTTTTACTTCAGAGTTAAAGATCCATGGCTAGTATGCTAGCACCAGGGCTGATGGAAGGGCAAAGCAATACCAGACCACCCTACTTTGATGGAAATGATTACAACATCTGGAAAAACAAGATGAAAGCTTTCCTACGATCAAAGGATCCTCTAGAATGGGACGTTGTAGAAAAGGAATTACTCCTACAGCTGCATCGGTCTCGAAAGAGGAAAGAAAGCTGTGAGACCAGCGGAATGACTCGGGAAGAGATAAACAAGAGACAAGCACTCGATGCAAAAGCAATTTACTCTTCATATGGTGCTTTGTCACCAACTGAATATAATAGAATATCTTCTTGTGTTACAGCAAAAGAAGTCTGGGACAGATTGCATATCACCTATGAAGGAACAGATCAAGTGAAGGAAACCAGAATTAACATTCTTCTTGGTCAATATGAAGCCTTCAAAATGAAACCAGGAGAATCTATAACTGACATGTTTAGCCGTTTTACAGATATTGTCAATGGTCTTGAGAATCAAGGACAAAGAATTTCTGATCCCATGAAGGTAAACAAGCTACTGCGTGGACTCTCCAAGGATTGGAATCACATAAAGACTTCGATAAGAGAGACGCAAAGAATTATGCCACTATCTCGTAGACGAGCTGATTGGAACTCTTCGGTCTTATGAAGTGGAACGGATCAATGAAGATGAAGATCCAAAAGGTAAGAAATCCATTGCATTAAAATCAAATGATGATTCGATGATACAGATTCGAAGATGATATGGACGATGAGGAGCTTGCTCTCATGATAAGAAGATTCAGAAAACTGAATAGAAAAGGAAGAAGGTTCAACTCAAAGAAACAAAGCTTTCAAAGACAGCGAGACCAAGTCTCATTGATGATGAGGAACCAAATAAAGATGTAGTCTGCTTTGAATGTAAGAAAAAGGGACACATCGGACCCAACCGTCCTCTTACGAAGAAGAAGAGAGGAAAAGCTGAAAAATTTCAAAAGCTCTCAAAGCCGAAAACACAGAGTGATACGAGTGTGAAGAAAGTGATAATGAATATGCCAATCTATGCCTGATGGCACAATCAGACTCAGACTCTGGATCAGACTCTGGATCAGACTCAGACAGTGAATTTGAGGCAAGTAATGTTAAAATTCCCGTCAAAGTTTCTAAATACATTGATGAACTGTGTTTTAGTCTTAAGACTTCTCTCAAAAGAATTTCCGAACTGAAAAAGGAAAACTCAGCTCTAAAACAAAAGGAAAATGTTTTAGTAGAAAGAGTTAAAAGTCTAGACTTGACTGTTTCCACTCTTAAAGAAAATGAAGATAATCTTTTAAAAGAAAATGCTCTTTTAAAAACAGACTTATCAAATATTTCAAAGAAATTTTCAATAGGGTCTGAAAAACTTGAAAAAATTCTTTCAGCTCAAAGACCTTACTTCAATAAGTCCGGTCTAGGTATGACAGCGAAACGATTCCCTTGATTGATTTTCCTAAAGTAAAAGAAAGAATTAAGAAAATACCCTCGAGAGAGGCTTACAAAAATCATTTCAAGAAAGTTTTTGTAAAATCTGTAGGAAGAAATGCTCTCGGATGTTCAAAGTGCAACAATCTGATCACTTTGAAAAAGAGTGTCTTAAGGTTTGGAAACCTGTTCAGAAAATATGGACTAATACTGCTTATGTTACTAACACCAAAGGACCCAAGATAGTTTGGGTACCAAAGAAAGCTTGAGCTTTATTTTAAATGCAGGTCTCCGTCAAGAAAAAGGTAAAGTGGTATCTTGACAAAGGATGCTCAAGACACATGACAGAAACTCAAATTGTTTTATAAAGCTTGCTCAAGTAAATGGTGGAAAAGTTTCATTTGGAGGAAACAGCAAAGGAAGTATTATGGGATTTGGAACTGTGAAAATTGGAAGTCTCACAATAAGTAATGTTTCCTTAGTGGAAGGACTCAATTACAATCTTCTCAGCATTAGTCAATTGTGTGATACTGGTTTCAAGATCTTCTTTCAAGAAGGAACATGTTCTGGAATCGGTAAAGACTCTACTCGATCTTTCATGGGTCGAAGACATGGAAATATCTATCTTATGGATGTGAAACCAAATGAATCGCAATGTCTTATCTCAATTCAAGACGAAGCAAGCTTATGGCACAAAAAGCTTGGTCATGTCAACATGAAGCAATTAGCCAAAATCTCATCAAAGCAGCTAGTTCGAGGTCTACCCAAATTGCCATACCAAAAGACTGATCCATGCACTCCATGTATTCTGGGAAAGCAGGTAAGAAATTCAATTAAGCCAATAAATCATGTCTCTACTAATCATGTACTATAGTTGTTGCATATGGATCTCTTCGGACCAAATCCGAGCTTCGGAGTATTGGGGGTAAGAAATATTGCCTAGTAATTGTGGATGATTACTCCCGTTTTACTTGGGTATATTTCCTTGCAAGTAAGTCCAAACCTTCTCGTATTTTGAAAAATTTGCTAAAAAGGTTCAAAATGAAAAAGGATGTGTTATCTCTAGTATAAGAACAGATGATGGAGGTGAATTTGAAAATCAAGATTTTACAAAATTTTGTGATGAATCTGGCTTTAAGCATGTGTTCTTCTCTCCATATACTCTTCAGCAAAATGGAGTTGTGGAAAGAAAGAATAGATCTCTTCAAGAAATGGCTAGAACTCTTTTAATTGAAAGTAAGATTTCTTCACGATTTTGAAATGAAGTTTGTTTCAACAGCTTGCTATATCATCAATAGAGTCTTCTTAAGACCTATTATAGAGAAACCCCTTATGAGATATTCAAAGATAAGAAGCCTATTGTTTCATATTTTCATGTATTCGGTTGCAAATGTTTTATATTGAAAAATGCAAAAGATCGAGTTGGTAAGTTTGAAGAAAGATCAGATGAAGGTATCTTCCTTGGATATTCTACATCAAGCAAAGCCTACGAGTCTATAACAAGAAGAGCTAGTCTGTGGAGGAGTCAATGAATGTCAAATTTCAAGACTCAACGCAAGATGAATCAAGTCAGACTCATCAAGAAGAGTCTGAACCTGTTCCCAGAACCTTTCAAAGCTTACAACTCAAGAAGCATCTCGGATGTGGAAGACCGGCAAGATCGGGTTGTTCGTGAAGATCCAAACAAAGAGAAAGATCATCAACCAGACAAATCAACAAGTAACTGGAAGCATAAGTCCAGTCATCCCAAAGATCTTATTATCGGCGAAGTTAATGAAGGAATTCGCACCAGATCCAAAAGGCGAGAAGAGTCTAGTGCTGTGGCTCTCGTTTCTGAAATTGAACCAAAGAGCATAGAAGAAGCTTTATCGATGAAAGCTGGATTGAAGCTATGCAAGAAGAGCTCGAACGTTCAATATTAATGATGTTTGGGAATTGACATCCAAACCAAAAAGGTAAAACTGTTATTGTTATTGGAGCTAAATGGGTGTTCGAAACAAGATGAATGAGAAAGGAAAAGTCATACGAAACAAAGCAAGACTCGTGGCCAAGGGATATACGCAAAAGAAGGAATAGACTATGATGAGACTTACGCTCCGGTAGCAAGGTTAGAAGCTATTCGACTATTACTTGCGCTTGCTTGTTATAAGAATTTCAGGTTATTTCAAATGGACGTCAAAAGCGCCTTCCTAAATGGATTTATCCATGAGGAAGTTTATGTGGAACAACCACCGGGTTTGAAGACCCAAAGAAGCGGACTCGGTCTTGGGCTGAAAAGGCTTTGTATGGTTTAAAGCAAGCACCTCGGGCTTGGTACGACAGATTAAGTAAGTTCTTAATACAAAATGGTTTTGTCAAAGGTAAAGTAGATACGACTTTATTTATCAAAAAGGAAAACAAAAGTTTCTTACTTGTTCAAATATATGTGGATGATATTATTTTTGGATCCTCTAATGAAAGTCTCGTGCAAGAAATTTTCTAAGTCTATGCGGGATGAGTTTGAAATGAGTATGATGGGAGAGTTAACATTCTTTCTTGGTCTTCAAGTAAAATAATTGAAGGAATGAACTTTTATTTATCAAGAAAAATATGTTAATGATCTTGTCAAAAGGTTTGGACTGGAAAAATGCAAAAAGACCGACATACTAATGTCAAGTTCTTTAAAGATAGACAAAGATGAAGAAGGGAAGAAAGTTGATCAAAAGCTGTACATGAGCATCATTGGTTCATTTCTTTATCTTACTGCTTCTAGACCTGACATTTTGTTGAGTGTTTGCATCTGTGCTAGGTTTCAATCGGATCCTAGAGAATCTCATCTCGGTGCTGCAAACGCATCATTAAATACGTTGCTTCATCATCAAGCATCGGTCTTTGGTATCCTAAGAAGGGAGACTTTAATCTTAAGGATATTCGAGACACGATCTGGCCGGTTGCGAGTTGATAGAAAGAGCACTTCGGGAACTTGCCGATTGCTTGGAAGCGGGACAGTGTCTTGGTTTTCAAGGAAACAAAGCACTTGTGTCTCTTTCAACAACGAAGCGAGTATGTAGCTCTTGGAAGCTGCTGTTCGCAAATTCTATGGATAAAACAACAACTAAGAGACTTTGAAATTGAAGACTCATGCACGGAGATTAATTGCGACAACACCAGCGCTATCAACCTCACCAAAAATCCAATTCTCCATTCAAGAGCAAAGCATATAGAGATTTGACATCACTTTATTAGAGACCATGTTCAAAATGGAGATGTTTTAATTCAGTTTGTTGACTCAAAGAATCAACTGGCGGATATATTCACAAAGCCTTTGGAGAAAAATCAATTTGAATCTATCCGTTCCAGACCCAACATTTTGAGGTATGAGGATATCAAAGTCTAAAGACTTTCAGACTCAGACTTACAAGACTTTATCTGAAAGATAATCTTGGTATGACCGTCGGGCTTGTAAGTCTTTCTCTCCTTAATCTCATCTTGAAAAGGTACGATCGTACCGTGTTTAAATTGTTGCTATATTTAATTGACGTAAATATTGCATCGTTTCATTTTCAAAAAGGAAGTTATTTTTAAATGGCTATTTTTACGGAAAAAAGACAGTTATTTTGAAAAGGCATTTTTTTATTTCCTTTGTGACGGTTCGTTTATCCCTCTTTTAACCGATTGTGCACTGTCGATTCCTCTTCACTTTACTCTCAAAAACCCTAGAAAGCATCGATCCTCCATTCCTGTTTGTTTTCTTTGTTTAATCTTCAAAAAGTTGTCATCTTTCCTTGGAAAGTCAAGCAAGGAATCTTCCAAAAATTGATAAAGATGTCATCTTCAAGAAAGTCTTCGAGAATCGCAAGCGGGGGACCACGGCGAATGAGTGAGGGCCTACGCACTTCGATCTTACTGAAGAAGAAGTGACTCCCGAACAGCAAGCGAGCCCACAACATTCTCGGCAGCGTCATTCTCCACCATCTAGTCCTCAAGGCGTTGATCATCGCAACGGGAAGAAATCATCGAGGATGCGGACCCGTAAGAGTTCAAAAGCCCGCTTTTATTTACAAGCTATATCGTGCCTTAAAAGGGACTCGTACTCCTTTGAACTATGTTGATGATTTTCTTAAAGACAAAGGATATAGGAACGAATATATCTTTCTGCGAAAAATGGAAAGTTTGGGAATTGCTTGTAAAGGAGTGGCAGAGGAAACCCTTGTGAATATCCCAAGTGATCCTTGTGGTCAAATCACTGTAGATGGGAATGATGATGACAATTTGTACAGCCTATTTCAACGGAAAATGGGTATTGCGGCTGAAATTCAAGGAAAAATGGGAGATTTGTTCAGATCAAAGGAACAAAAGGATCTATACTCGAAATTGTTGAAGCGTGGGGTAATAAACCTAGGAGTGTGGATTTTGATTTTCTGGATGCTTTGTGAATGTGAACTTGAGGGAAAAGTTCAATCATCTTCAACTTGAAAAGTTACATTACGACAATACGGAGGCTTATCTTTGGATTAACTGCATATTTCTATTCAAATCTTAGCTTTTTGGATGCGAATAGATTCTCCTTCAGCGTTAAAGACCAAGATTATGTTGTGGATATGAATATCTTTGGCGAGATGTGTTAGGAGTTGAAAGAGGAAAATATCAACCAATTAAAGTTTCCATTGCTCGAGCCACACTTGAACCGGTGAAGGACGGGAGAACATATGAGAAGATCACCTATTTAAGGATGAGTGCATTCAGCATCTTGCTTCACAAGATTGTGATTAATTGCCTCCGACCGAAATCAACTTCCAAGACTGATGTTTCAAGTTCAGAGGCCAAGCTGATGTATGCCATTCTCTTTGGAAAAAGGTTTTCTCTCCCTCACACTATTATGTTTCACATGTATAGAGCAATGATGAAGGATAGAAGTCAACTCCCTTACCCAAGCCTTGTTACGAAGTTATTCAGACATCTGAATATTCAGCCTCCACAAATCTTTTGTGTTCGACCATGCGATCATATGGTGGTAGGACTGAAAATGGTGACCAAAATGCGTACGAAGGAACGAGCAAGAAGTTGGAGAAATTCAAGGAGAAGACTCCTACCAAATCTCATCAAATCTCTTCTGCAGCTAAGAGAAAAGGGAAGGAGCCCATGGTTGCTCCATCCAAGAGAAGAAGAGCTCTCCTCGTTGAGGGTGAAGATGATGAGGAAGACATCACCATCTCGCATTGGCTTTGAAGAATTTAAGTCGTCTGTTCCACGAAAGAATTGGAACAAATGACGAAAGAAGCAGAGGAGAAGGAAGAAGAAGAAAGAGAAGCTGAAAAAGAAGTAGAGGAGGAAAGACCTGAAGAAGAAAGAAGAGAATAAGGAGAACTTGAGGAACACTCTCCTCCACCTGTAGGCATGGGAACAGGGGGAGATCAGGAGAAAGGAGTGAAGTCTTCATATCCTGATGAAAGTGAAGGAGTCAGTCGCTCACCTGCAGACTCAGAGGATGTTTATGCATCTCAATTTCCAGAGGAAGGTCATGAAGTTTCATCGCCAAACCTACGAGATTATGCTGATCTACCATCGTCTGCATTTACTCCATCGATCGAGCCAAGCAAGTACTCGGACCGATAATGGAGCAGATTTTCGCAGAATCATGGATATTCTCTTGGAAATGCGAGGTCAAATTTATGCCTTGGGATGCGAAGTTCAAAGCTTGAAGAATGAAGGTCAACCTTCTTCCTGTTCATTGAATGATAAAATGCAAGCCCTCTCTGTTCGAATCGGCCAATGCCAAGAGTGAGGAGATTGCACAACGGAAGGAAGACTTCAAAAGGCCGGAATGCATCGTTCAGTCTATGGAAGATTTCCAGCTTGTCCGCGTTCCCAAGCAATCTTGACTTCATCTCATCCTTTTTAATGATGACAAAAAGGGGGAGAGATGCAAGATTTGATCAAATTTTCAATCATTAAACTTTTAACTGTTTGTTGGATTGTTTTGTTGTTTAAACTCTGTTTGACATTGACTTTGTTTTGTGTCTGGATGAGAACTGAACTAGACTTGGACTTGACTGCTTCTATTAACTAGTATTGATATCTTATGGATGGCTTTATCGTATACAAGACTAACCTATTTTCTGTGGTTGCAGATTCTAGTGTTATTCATTTAGCCATTTATCTCTATAAGATATGCATATGTGTTTGAGAAATGTTTTGCAGGTCAAAGTTATCCAAATCTGTAGGAAAGTTTTGTCACCATCAAAAAGGGGGAGATTGTTGGAGAAATCTTATTGAAGTGTTTTGAAGTTGACAAAATGTTTCTATCGGTCTAGTCGAAGGCTTACGGACTTCTATTGAAAGTCTGAAGACCTCGGGACAGCCGGACTCAAGACTCAAAGTCTATCCTCATTGATCTCTAATCCGTTGAAGAAAGGTTATCCGAACTGGATGTTTCGTTAAGGATTTAACCTTATCAATTGGAGAAGATCTCGTGGCTGGAAAAGACATAACGGAGTCCTTTGATTGATCGAAGATTGACTCGATAATTGAAGATCCGGTGATTGTTTAAATATTATTGGAAGGTTCTACTTATGGAAACCGAGATCCTGATTGTATGGGCGAACATAATTGATGGGCTATCAACACGTTCCTTTAATAGCTCGAACAATCTTCCTAATTGATTCCGACCAACGGGTAGATTGGAGGAATTCCTTTGGTAAGTGCCAACGGGTATGATGGCATAAAAGAGTATATAAGGAAGACGGTCTTAGTTGTTCGAGGTGTGCGCGATAGAAGAATTCCAAAGTCTGAAGCTCCTTTTTGTTTAGACAATTCCTTTGAACGAATACTTGTATACAAAAGAGAGTCTATATTTGTGAGAAATCTTGAGGAGGTGTGGTAGAACATCTACACTGTGGAATCAAGGCAAAGCTGCGCTGTAACTTCTCTTTTGTTCATAGTGGAATCCAGCCAATAGGCAATCGGTGAAGAAGAGTGGACGTAGGCTTGATATAAGCCGAACCACTATAAACCGCATGTTCAATTTTCTCTTCTCTCAGTCTTACTTTGATTATCGTTTGTCTAAAATCCATCAACTGTCTAGTATTGTGCAATTGTTGAAGAAAAATCTTTTATATACCTATTCACCCCCCTCTAGGTACTCATACTAGAAATATCAATGATGATTTTAGAAAGAATATTTGATTATCTATGGAGATTTCATATTTTGCTCTAATGAAATGAAAGGATCAGGAAACTTTATAAGGGAAGAATGATCGCGAATCTACGCAAATTTTGGTGCAATCAGAAAAGTATCTCATGCAAAGATTGCAAGTATGATCCGCAAAACCAGAGGAAGGAGGCTCAAAAAAATTCTCTTCCTTGTGCAAAGTTTTTTGCAAATTATTGAGGAAATCCCTTATGCGTCGAAGAGAAAGTGAATCCAAAAGGAAATGAAAAGAATCGTGATCAAACTCAAAAAGGCAACAAATTGAGGAGGAGCATTGATCAATTATGGAAAAATCCTTTTGAATTGATTGTGATCTTGATTATTATGGAAAGAAGGAAAAGGTAAATGCGATAGAACTTGTTAAGTTCAAAAAAGATCCGGTTAGTGCATCTTTTATTACCTTTTGTCATTAACAAATCCCTTATTGATATTATCATTTTATTATGACAAAAAGGGTAAGTGAATTTGATAATGCATTCGTGATCTTTATTGGATATTAGCTGATATATATGATTGAAGGGAGCTATATTACATTTCTTTAATATTCAGTTTACTTTGTAAAAGCTAATTTTTGAAGATTGTGTTTGTTACCGCTTTATATTCTCTACGTGATACTATTACTATTGTTATCGTTTTTGATTATGAAAAAAAGAGGGAGAGAATATAAATATGCATATGTGTTGATATTATTTATTGCATATTATTGAGCTGCGATTATTTTTCTATATATTGTTATGCTCAATTTATTTACTATCTTATGCTATCTTTTTATTTGACTTACATTGCTTTGATTTATTAATATTTTAGAAAAATGTGATTACACATCTGCATATTTAGAGATTGTTTTATCATCATAAAAAAGGAGGAGATTGTTAGGGAAATCCATTATGATATTTTGAAAATAACAAAATAAATTAAATGCTACTAACATGTTTAATTGTTGAGTAACAAACTATGCAGATAATAGAATGTATAAATGATTTTATCAAAGTCTATACTTGGAAGAACCATAAGACAGACTCTATGCTGAAGTTGAATTTATCCAGACTGTGTCTAGACCTTAAGGTTAAATCTATTCAGAAGTAAATTATGTTCAGACTTACGTTCAAATTGTAAAGTCTATTATGAAGATTACTAGACTTCTGTGTCAAAGTCTGTTTTACATCAGAAGTTTGCCAACACTGATAAATTCCAGACTGAATACAAGTGAAGAAGGAAGACTCTCACACTTTACTTCAGACGGAACGCTCTCAGACTTTATATACATAATGAGACACAAGTCCAGAATGTGACAAGATCCAAAACAAGACACAAATTCAGAACGTAACAGATTCAGAATGAAACATGTTCAGAACGAGATAATTTGACAGAATGTAACACAAACCTCAAACATATAACGGCTAGTAATCTGGTTTATATTTTACATCAAGATAGATTTGAATGACTCAATCAAATTGATTAACAATTGGATTTTAAAGATGAGAACTTTCTAAATGGAGAAGCTCTACTTATGGAAATCAAGATTCTGTTTGTATGGGCGATCAGAATCAACTTGGGATTTTACTTTTATCACTCAACGGCTACCAAATCTTCTAGATACAAATCTGTCCAATAAGTATATTGGAAGACGATCCTCTAGATGCTATCCAACGGCTAGTTTGGAAGTGGAGGAGTATTTAAGGAGATCAATGACCGATGAACAAGTAAGAGACGGAGTGTAGAATTTATAATTTCAAAGTCTGAGTGAACTTCGATCATACATTTGTCTTTGGTGAGCTTAAAATATTTGTGATCATGAGAGAAATACCAAAAGAGTGACTTAGTGAGATATTGTGATCTACCACTAAGTGTTTGCACTCAAAGTTGTAGTCTCTTGTTAATTGCATAGTGGAATCCAGCTAGAAGGCTGTTAGCGTAGGAGAGTGGACGTAGGCTTGATCTAAGCCGAACCATTATAAATTTCGTCCGCAGCATTCTTTTTCCTTAACTCTTCATATTTAAAGTTTGTTGCATATTTACAGGTTATTTCAGAAGCCTGTTCTATCGCATAACAAATTCTGATCATTTACAGTGGCTCGTTTAATCAGACTCCAATAATTATTCAGACTTTACTCGCAACTTATTTTATTCCGCATTTATTTGTCAAGATTTCTTTTAAACACCTATTCAGCCCCCTCTAGGTGTTCGTACTAGCACTTTCAGATAACGGGTTGTACTTTATTTTCCTTTCGAGTATCTATGTTCTATGATTTTAATGATCTAGTATTGAGTTTATAGGGAAGTAGAAGAATAATTTTTACCCAAAAAAGAACATTGCTTCAATATATGTAGATGCATGAGATAGAAATTACTTGTTGAAGATAGGAAATGCGTTGAAAATTATTTAAACAGACATATAATAAAAATAATCATTTTTTTACCATCATCTTATATAACCAATGAAACATTCCTTTTGTAAAATAATATTAATAGCAACTAATCAACGATATCAATGATTTAATAAATGTAACTTGGGAAGATAAAGAATTATGGCAAAGCTTGGACGCTACAATGTTATGAGCTTTACATAAAAATCGCCAATTAGTTGCACTATTAATCTCAAATAAATATGTTATTAGAAAAGTTTGTGACGAAGATTAATGTAAGGCACCCTATAATTAGATTGGCCAATATCATTAAAGTAATAAAATTTATTCAAGTGAATGGGGTATAAGAGTAAAAAAACTTATGATATAAGAGTAAAAATCTTTTGATATACGAGTAAATTCATAGGAATAAAATTTTTTACCATCATCTTATACTATTACAAAATCTTTTGATATAAGAGTAAAAATTTGTTCCAAAAATATTATCAAGTGAATGGGATCATAGGAATGAAATTTATAATTAGATTGGTCAATATCATTAAAGCAAAGACTAAAAAGAAAGAATAACCTATAGAATTTATGCACCGGAGGATCTTCCTGCCAGAAAGATCTTATAGTTTTTTTTTCTATATATAAAAAAAGAACGTAAAATGAAGTAGGTGAGAATTAGAACAACCAACGAACCCAAAAGAAGAAGAAGAAGAATTAGAACAGCCAGTAAACACCCACACATATTAAAAGAAATTAGAGAATGTTTTGGCGAGAAATTTTACCCTTGGGCTTCGTATCCTTTCAAGGTGCTAACTTCATCGAGTGCTTTCTTCCATTTCTCTAGAGTCGCTCGATCGAAAGAAGACCTCTTACGCAAACGACTCTCGCGCTCATGAAATGCCTCTCCAAACCTCCCGGTTTGATATCGCACTTCAGATGGTTTCACTTTGTAGAATATAGGCAACACTATCTGCCCGTCATTTTTCTTGCGCTCCATCATTTGAACAAGTTCATTTAGGCACCAACTACTTATACCATAATTCACTGAGAAAACGGGGATTAGAATCTTGCTGCTCGTGATGGCTTCCATAAGCACTGGTCTGATGTCCTCACCATGGCAGAGCTCATCATCGTCTCTGAAAGCATCAATTCCGGCATCAAGGAGCCCTTTATAGAGGTGATCGGTGAAGCCATATCGAGTATCTGGGCCTCTAAAACTCAAGAACACCTCGTAGTGGTTTCCAGGCAACAAACTAGATGCACCATTGTTAATCTTTGCCAAAGACGAACTAGATTCACTAGAATTAGTATCTATTGAATATAGAGATGAGCTAGATGCGTCGTTATAAGTTTCTGTCGGAGACGAACGAGATCCACCGGATTTAGAATCTGTTAGAGACGAACTAGTCGCACCGTTGTTAGTTTCGGTTGGAGGCAAACTAGATCCACTGGAATTACTTTCTGCAGAAGACAGAGACGAACTAGACGCAACATTATTAGTTTTTGTCGGAGGACTATATCCACAGAAATTAGTTTCTGCCAATGCAATCGACGAACCAGATGCACCAGTATCAACATCTTCTGCCTTTCCACGCACACTAGCTCTCTTCTTATTGAGAAAATAGAGCGTGAGGCCGGGGAGAAGGATCAGTGCCACGAGCTCGGCAAAAGAATACTCGAAAATGAGACGATGCATTTCGTCTTTGCCCTGACTCTACCCTTGATTTTCACTTTCAAGTGTGGTAGAGAAAAAAATCGGAATGCCTCTCAGGAAACAGAAAATGCGCTCCTGTTGTCCATTCTCTTGCGGTTTGATTTATATAATGAAACCAGTTGGCAACCAGAATCGCATCAATATGTCAAACTTGTCAGGCTACATATAAATTCGTAATTCATTTACTGGGAACCGCAACCATGTGCTTGGAGTCGTTGCCTTCACAATGCTCAAGGGAATCCGAATATTAATAATAGACGGGCAGTTCAGATTTCGATACACATAAATAAAATGGTGGATTTGTTGGGAAGATGAAAAGTGGAGAGAGAGGGAGAGACTTGGGACGAGAGCGGAACATGGATCTACGGGAGAAGATGAAAAGTGGAGAGAGACAGTCGAAGATTCCTACGGTCCAATCATTTCCAGAGATGTGCTCAGAATAGATAAATATATACAGAGCGTCGAAAATGTGATGTTCGGCACGCCGAGTCCAGTGCCTAAATGTTTTTGACCCTTTAACAAATCAAATTCATTTCTTTCAATAATCCAAATCAAGTACATATTTGTGTGCCCTTTTTTGCTAGCGGATCAAATAAGCGAACTATTCTGGGTGGACTAATTCCTAATTTTTTTTTATCAAACGTAATTTCATTTTGGATATAATTTTTCATGTCATTTTGATGATGTGGATCTTTTTTCTGCTATAGAAATGCCACATCAAACAACTAATAATGTTTTTTAACATAAGGTTAACAAGGTAAATTTGAGATTGGTCAGTGATTTTTTTAGATAAAAAGATGTTTAGGTTGGGATTAGACAAAAAGTTTAGGATTTTTTTAGACCAAAAATAAAATTCAAGGGCAGATTTAAAACTAGATCCAAGGTCGAGGATTTTTTTGTTTTTTAGATAAGAAAGTTCGAGATAAAATTAAAACTGGATTTAAAATTTGAGGGTTTTTAGGACATTAGGTCTATAAAAAAAAATAGGGAAGAGAAAATTGAGGAGTTTCACCTGTTTAATCATTCAGGGACAGATTTGCAATTGGATAGCATATAATTTTACTTTTATCCCTTTGCCCCATGGCTCGGTTCCACCAGTCCTTGATTAACGTGAGACTATCGCTCTTCTCTACCAAATTTGTCCATTTCTTGTTTGGAGTGAGTGGCTGGGCCTATCACATTTCTCTCCACTTAATTGTCAAGTTACCAACTATTATTTTTTTAAATATCAACTTATTGATTTTGTTTAGCCCCAAAGCTAAATAAGTAAATCAAAATTTACAATTTTTTGCGACAAATGTTTTTGCTTTGTTTAGTTCTTGTGGTTTGATTTATATAATGAAACCAGTTGGCAATCACAATCATCTCAATAAGTCAATCTTGTTAAATTACATATAAATTAGTTATCATTCACCAGGAACCGCAACCATGTGCTTGGAGTCGTTGACTTGTGGCTCAAATCTCAATGCTCAAGGGAATCCGAATATTATTAAGTCAATCTTGTTAAGCTACATATAAATTAGTTATCATTCACCGGGAACCGCAACCATGTGCTTGGAGTCGTTGACTTGTGGCTCAAATCTCAATGCTCATGGGAATCCGAATATTAATAATAGACAAGGGCTGTTCAAATTTCAATACATATAAATAAAACGGCGGAGTTGTTGGGAAGATGAGAAGTGGAGAGAGAGGCTTGGGACGAGAGTGAGACATGGACTTGCGGGAAATGATGGAAAGTGGGGGGAGAGAGAGAAAAAAAAGAGTAGAGATTCGTCCCGTTCAATATGCTACTATTCCTACAAATCTCAGAATGAAACCTTCATCATCTACAACATGCAACTTTCGGAAGAAACTAAGGAATTTGATGGGTAAATAAGGAATCTATCCTTCCATCGTTTTGAGAAGCCTAAGTAGCTCAGCTGCTTCCCTTATCTGTGAAAAGTTTATGCAGAAGGCTTGGACTTCAATCAGGATCTCTTTGACTGCCCAAAATCATTAACATACAGAAGAAGGCAGAAAAACAAATCATGTAAGAAATAGATCATCCCACCAATATCGTCCTACATGACACTGAATATTCTCTCTATTCATTTCGCTATAGCTGGACGGCATACTCAAAACAAATAGCAAGCAGATTTATTCCATCACATGGATTTTGGTTCAACGTGGAAAAACAAAAACAGAGCGCTCGATCTTGACCCACATTACCAAAAAGTTATTTCAGAGTCATAATCCCTGCAGATATCAAATTCTGCAAACGCACGCAGAACACACGGGATTCCACCTTCGAAGGCCCAACAAGAAAAGAAACAAAGGACAATCCAACGCATAAAGGATTCTTACAGTTCTTCAATGTGCCCGATCTCAGGATCTCCTTGACTCATGGATCTCAACTCATTTTTTTTTACTTTGGTTTTACGTGGGTTAGCAACGATGGAATCTTTCTTTTCTCTCGCATTCGCTGCCCATCAAACTCTCTCCATATATTTACATAACCTGGGAAATTTTTAACAGCGTTCGGCACATTACAAGTGATACAGTAAAAAGGAATTTACTTGAATCGGTGATGGTTTATCAAGGATGACAAGACAATAAAAGCTTGTTAAAGTGGTTTGGACAAGTGAAACAATGACCTTGAGTTTTTTTTTTGCCAGAAGATGTACATTTTGATGGGACCGTATTGAGAAAGGTAAATGAGGCCTTGGGTTCTGCCAGGGGAAACCATGTAGGGATCCCTTGTTCGTAAAAGGCTTTAGCTATTGTTGTCAGGTGTTGGGGATTGCAAATTCATTTTAATGATTACCATTGAATTCAATGTTGTATCATATTATATTATTCTCTATATGCATGCTAATTAGCTAATCTAATAAAATTCGTTTTGTCCTTTAGAGTGCACTGCGGCACCAACAATTTGTATGAGAAGTTCCAATACAATACAATCTTTGCAATGAACCTTGGTATGTTTTATTTTCCCATTTGTTATTTCCAGCAGTTTGTCTTCTAGAGTGTAAAGGATAATTGTATTCTAATAATAAAAAAAGAAAAGGGTTACAAATATATATATATGTGTGTGTGGGCGCGCGCGCGCGCTTAACTCTACTCATAACTAAGTTATTATTTTACCCTTAATTACTGACAATATTTCTCAACACTCCCCCTCAAGTTGGGATATAGATATCAAATAATCCCAACTTGTTACATAAGAACTTGTTACATAAGACGCTCACTCTATTCCCCCGAAGAGATTTCGTAAAAATGTCTGCGAGTTGATCCTCCGACTTTGTGTGTTGAAGAATAACGTCACATTTCTAAACTTTTTCTCACACAAAATAACAATCAACCTCAATGTGCTTAGTTCGCTCGTGGAAAACTAGATTTGAAGCAATATGAATGACGGATTGATTATTACAATACAACATTGATGGATTTGACGGTGACATTCCAATCTCTGATAGTAACATTCTCAACCATAGTAATTCACTTGTCACATGTGCCATAGCACGATATTCAGCTTCAGCACTTGATCGGGAAACTACATGTTGTTTCTTGTTTTTCCATGCAACTAAATTACCCCCAAGAAACACACAATAGCATGAAGTAGACCTCCTATTCACAGGACATCTAGCCCAGTCGGCATCAGAAAAACCTGCAGTGTTTAAATGGCCATAATTCTTGAATTGTAGTCCTTTACCTGGCGCTCCCTTCAAATATTTGACGATCTGAAGTACAGCATCCCAATGAGTGGTACGAGGAGAACTCATGAACTGACTTACTACACTAACCGCGAATGATATATCAAGTCTTGTAATAGTAAGATAATTTAACTTACCAACTAATCTTCGATACTTTGCTGGATCATGTAGTAATTCTCCATGTTCTGCATCAAGTTTCATATTAGGATCCATAGGGGTATCGACTGGCTTTACTCCAAGAAATCCAACCTCGCCAATGATGTCTAGTACATACTTTCGTTGCGATAAATTGATACCAGCATGTGAATAGGATACTTCAATACCAAGAAAGTATCGAAGACGTTCTGGATCTTTAGTACTGAATTCTTTATCATAAATTGCTTAAGTTTTTTAATACCACCTGAATCACTGTAAGTAATGATGATATCATCCACATACACAACTAGAATGATACAACCAGTTGAAGACACAGAGCTGAAAACTGAATGATCTACCTGACACCGCTTTAATATTTGATAACCGCATCACTAAATCTACCAAACCAAGCACGAGGAGATTGTTTAAGTCCATACAAAGCTTTGTGTAAATGACATACCACATTCTCCCCTTGAGCAATAAACCCAGGTGGTTGCTCCATGTAGACCTCCTCAGCTAGATCACCATGTAAAAATGCATTTTTGACATCCAATTGATGAAGGATCCAGTCAAATTGCACATACAATGAAATGAAGACACAGACAGAGGGAATTTTGGCCACAGGAGAGAAGGTGTCATTATAGTTGACACCATAAGTTTGAGTATTTCCCTTCGCAACTAATCGCGTCTTCAATCGATCAAGAGTATCATCCGGGTGAACTTTAACAATGAACACCCAACGACAACCAACAGATTGCTTATCAGTAGATAAGGAAGTAAGCTGCCAAGTTTTGTTCTGAATTAGTGCCTGCATTTCATCTTCCATAGCATGACGCCAACTCGGATGAGCAAGAGCTTCAGCAACACTGCTAGGCACAGAAATAGAAGACAACGACGAAACAAGGCAAAGAAGGTAGGAGATAAACGATCATAGGATAAAAAATTTGAAATAGGATGACGCGTAGTGACACAATCAAAAAGACCAGAATAACGATCAATAGGACAACCAACACAAGAACGTATACCTTTTCGAGAAGCAATGGACGGTTCAAGATTAGAGGCTGACACTGCAACTGATGGGGGAACAAATTTAGGTGCTGATGAAGGCTGTACTGTCATAGTTGGAATTGTACTTCGTCGATGATAGGTGCGGTTAGCAAACTTAAATTTTCTGGAGATAGCCGGAGAGATGGAAGGCAATGGAAGCATTGGTAGTATACAATCATCACTATCACCAGGTGTTTGTGGAACATTATGAGAAGAAAAATATGACTAATCTTCAAAGAACGTCACATCTGTAGACACGAACATACGACGACGAGTAGGACTATAATATTTGTATCCCTTATGAGTTCGAGAGTATCCCACAAAGACACATTTTTCAACACGAGGATCCAATTTATCAAGGCCTGGAGTAAGACTATGTACAAAACAAACACACCCAAAGACTGCACATTTTTCAGCACGAGGATCCATTTTATCAATACCTGGAGTAAGACTATGTACAAAACAAACACACCCAAAGACCCGAAGAGGTAAGGAAAAGAGAGGACGATTTGAATGTAAAATTGAGAATGATGTATTTCCTTGAAGAATAGAAGTTGGAAGCTTATTAATTAAATAACATGCCGTAAGAACAGCATGGCCCCAAAAATGTTTAGGTAGATACATATGAAACATGAGGCAGCGGGCGACATCAAGAAGATGACGATTTTTACATTTAGCTACGCCATTTTGTTGTGGAGTGTATGAGTAGAACGTCTAATGAATAATACCATGAGATTCTAGAAAGGGCTAGAAACCAGACGTTGTAGCAAGGTATTCTCTAGCATTATCTGACCGTAAATGTTTGACAGAGATATTATATTGATTCAACACTTCGAAATAGAACAATTGAAATAGAACAATTGAAAAATCTCTATACGATCTTTTATTAAGAATAACCAAGTCATTCGTGAAAAATCATCCACGAATGTAACAAAATATCTGAATCCGTAGACATCGGACACACGACATGGACCCCATACATCTGAATGAACCAACTCAAATGGACTAGACACACAACTCTGAATACAGGAAGGAAAAGAAACTCTATGTTGTTTACCAAATTGACAAACTTCATATTGAAAGGAACTCACAAACTTAGACTCAGGAAATAGACGTCGAAGTAGGTTTGGTGGTGGATGACCAGCACAACAATGCATCTGATATACATCAGTGGATGTCTGCTTCACGGCTGTGGTAGCTAACACCTTTTTATCAAGGTAGTACAGGCCATTTGATTCATGTCCCCCACCAATCATCTATCCAGTCCTCAGATCCTGAAAAACACAACGCAAAGAGTAAAAGGTCACAAAACAATTTAGTTCTTTGGTCAACGAGCTAACAGAAATCAAATTATAAGGAGATTTTGATAGGTGAAGGACATATGACAAAGAAAGAGAGGGACTCAAATGAGCAACTCTCATACCAGCTTGAGATTGTGAACCATTTGCTAATGTAACTGAATTCGATAATGAAGGAGATGTAGAGTGAAAAGAAGACAGTAGGTTAGAGTTATCAGTCATGTGATTGGTAGCTCCAGAGTCTATAACCCAAGAATTAGACGATGTAGACAACAAACATGATGAACTACCTTTAGAGGTTTATGCTAGAGTAGCAATAGGAGTTGAAGATCCTGTCACTTGTTGAGAGCGAACCAATGTATCATACTTAGCACGTATTAACGTAATTGAATCGCCTGTCTTAAGAACTTGAGTTGAACTTGGTGGAGCCATTGAGGGAGGACAAAGAGAATCCTCAACCTCTGCATGTGCAGCAATAGGTGGTTTGAGCTCTGGGTCAAGTGTATAGCAATAAGCTTATGTATGTCAATCTCTTTGACAATGATGGCAATAGGGAGAACCACAACTATTTCCATAATTGATGGTACCACGAGTCCCAACTCCCCCTTCACGGCCTCCATGACTTCCACCATGAACAACACCACGTCCACAACCTTGATAACCACGACCTTGAGCTCCACGCCCACTAGAACCACGAGAAAGCATAGCACTAATCTCCACTACTGGTGTGGAAGAACTCTTCTCAGGAATTGTAGAATGGAGAGCTTAGGAGAAGACTTCATCTACTGTGGGAAGAGAACTCTAAGATGTAATATGCTGACGAAGAGATGAATTGTGACATCCTGAAATTCGACCCTGTTTTCGATAAAGTGAAATGGGCATTTCGTCAACGTGTTTAGGGTCTTTTTTCTCTGAGCTGATCACTCACGAGTTAACTAACCTATTGGGTAAAGCCATTAAGGGACGTATCTGCAGTAAAATCCTTAAAAGCTACCTAATTAGTTGGATTGGGCTAAAAACACGTTTGATTGATTCTAACCATGAAATTTAATTTGGTTTCGGGAATCGAATATTCGAGCGTGTCACAATTCATTTCTAGGACCTTGTCTCATCGTCTGTCAAATTGTTGACGAGTCCGAAATTTCAATAAAGAAATTATCGGAGGAAAATTGAAGACCAAAAGAAAATAGAAAGGAAAGAGAAAAGAAAAATAAGAATAATATGATTTTTGAATTTCTTTTCTCTCTCTCCCTTTTCTCTCTTTTTCTCTCTCTTCTCTCTCCTCTCCCCTCCCCCTCGTGCGAATTCCCTTCCCCCCTTTCCACCGAAGTGTGGGCTATCACCCACTTGCTTTTCCCCTCTCCTTTTGACCATTCAAACCCATCTTTTCTCTCTCTTATCTCTTCTTCTCTCTCCTCTCTCTTCTCCCCTTCTCCCTCGTAACCGACTTCTTCTTCTTCCTTCTTGTCTCGTGCGAACCAAATAACCAAAAACGGGATAAGCCGAGATAGCAGCCAGCCGCTGCCGTCGCCGCCCATGCACCGCCGCGGCTCGTCGCCGAGGTTGTCGTCCCGCCGCCCGCGCTCCGCCTCGCTCGTGCGTCGCTCGCTGCCGCCCTTCCCCACGCGATCCGGCGTCCGTTCGGCCTCTCTGTTCAGCCACCGTGAGCGGGCAAAAAGCCACCTGAGCCGCCGTCCGGCCTCACCGGAGCTCTATCCGCTCTCCCGACCTCTTGCTGCCCCCAACCCTCTCTCTTTCTCTCTGTTTTGCAGCTAATCCAGCAAACCCGCGAGTGGGTTTCCAGCCGGTTCGTGGGCTGTTTTGGGCCGTTCCGGGCCCCGAACCCGAGCCGTGCTGGAGTTTGTTGTTCCTCGCGTCGCCCCCGTCGGATTGATCCGATTTGCGCGCGATTTGGTGAGTAATCTCATTAATCCATGATTAGTTGGCTAATTATGCTTAAGGTTGGTTTATTTTTAATTAATTATGTTTAGGTTGTTAGATTAGAATAAATTAGCAATTATTAGTCAATTGTGATGCGATTTAGATAAATTGAATATGCAATTAGCAAGTAGACGTGGTCTACTAATTGGGAAGTGCCTCGGGATTTTTCCCGACCCTTAGTGGGCTCCAATTAGGCTTTTCGGGCCTAAGGGGATTTTTTTGGTATTTAAATATTAATTTTCGGAATTAAATTAAATAATTATTTATTTTCTGAAAATTCAATTGCGATGGCCCGAGACCGGAATAATATGCTGATGATTGTGGTGAAGTCCGTTTATTTAATCGGGCTTTATTTTGAGCTAAATTGAATTTTTATATTAATTATTTAATTTTCGAAATTAATTAATTATTTATTTATTTTCCGAAAATTCAACTGAGATGGCCCGTGACCGGAATATTATGCTGATGATCGTGGTGAAGTCCGTTTATTTAATCGGGCCTTATTTTGAGCTAAATGGAATTTTTAATATTTATTAATTAATTTTCGAAAATAATTAATTAATTAATTAATTTTCGGAAATTAAGATTGAGATGGCTGACAACCAAAATCTCGTGCTGATTGTCGTGGCACCGTCTGTTTATTTATTTGAGTTTTAATTTGTACTGAATTGATTTAATTGTGGATTTTTAGGATATGTTCCTAAATTGATTATTTGGGTAAATTGAGTACGAATTAAGGTTGTGGATAATTGCTTTAGAAATGGGATGAATCATCATGAAAGGCACGTGGCTCGGTGAATAGTACATCATCTCGGAGAATGCGCGTGGCTCGGTGATTTGGTATATAGGTTCGGAGAATGCACGTGGCTCGATGATTAGTACGTCGCCTTGGAGAATGCACGGGGCTTGATGATTAGATATATCACCTCGGAGAATGCACATGGCTCGATGACGGAGTATGTCGCCTTGGAGAATGCATGTGGCTCGGTGATTAAGTGTGGCATCTTGAAAGAGACATGTGGGCTCGGTAATTTGATGCATTACCTCGGAGAATGCACGTGGTCTCAATGAGTACATTTGGCATCTTGAAGAGACACGTGGGCTCGGTGACTTGATGCATCGCCTCGGAGAATGCACTTGGTCTCAATGAGTACATTTGGCATCTTGAAGAGACACGTGGGCTCGGTGACTTGATGCATCGCCTCGGAGAATGCACGTGGGCTCGCTGATTCAAAATGGCATTTTAAAGGGCACGTGGGCTCGGTAAATTAATGCATTACCTTGGAGAATGCACGTGGCTCGGTAATTGGTTTTATCAATTGAGACTATATAGCAATAGCTTGAATGACCGAGAAATGGTCCGACTGACATGTAATCGACTAGGTCGATTGAACTTTGCTTTGATATGATATTGTGAAATGATTGATTGAATGGAATTGACCGTGAGTGGTCTCGTTGGCATGTAATCGACTAGGTCGATTTGATCGATATTTCGATTTGTGATGTAATTGCTTGGGTGTCTATTTGACCTGTGCTAACATGCAGGTGGAATCTAATACCAAGGTAAGTTCTCTGCCCTGTGCGTGTTTAGGCAGCCTATAGTATAATGGTTTACTAATCGGGCTTAGTGGGGTAGAACTCGCTGAGACGTAGTCTCATCCCAGTTTGGGGAAATCATTTCAGGACCCCGATGAGGAGCTGATGAGGAGGAGTCTGAGAAGGAGAACTCGGAGGTGAAACTTGAGGAGAATGATTTTTGGAAGAAAAAGATAATCCTGAGAGGGGCCTTAAGTATGGCCTGGATGGACTGAGAGTCTATCTTCTTTTGAGAATTCCTTTTGAAGTGAATAGTTATGAATTAGTTTGTGTTTTGTATAAAAGTTTGGTTATAAATTTCAATATGAAAAATATGGCCTTACTTTTCTATCCCATCGTTTTATTGTCTGGGGATTTTAACTGCTTCCGCATGTGCTTAATAAATGAAAGGGTCGGCGATACATAGTCCTGGGATATCGCATTATAAAATCGACCGGATGTGAAGGATGTGTGCGTGCCCGAGGATCGGGACGTGACATGAATAATCAGGCCCCAATGACTTGAGATATAATATTACCCTCAAATCCTCTTGGCGTTTAGCCAAAACATCTAGATCGTTCGAGGCAGGAAGATAAGTATCCAATCGTTGACAGAGAGTGGTGACCCGAGCATAATGATCAGACAATGATTGATCTCCACGTTGAATATCAAATAACTTTTCCCACGTGTCACATACTCACATCATATTATTTTTCCCCGAATAAAGTAATGCACACTTATCTCAAACTGCTTTAGCGAAGTCACATTGAATAAAGTGAGGACTAACCTTAGGGTCCATGCTATTCCACAATAGGGTCCGAATCATCGCATCTCCTGCAATCCAATTGGTGGCTTTACTCGTGTCAGACGGTATTGTAGACGTGAGATGGTCTAGTTGTCTGGTGGTAGTAAGATAGACCTTGACCGCTTTAGACTAAGATGGATAATTAGTTCCATCTAACTTGATAGATGTTAATTGAAAATGACCAAAAAGAGATCCAGAAGTCAATCCATTGGTCGCCATTAGTGAATAAAGAATGATTGAGCCTAATAAATGAACTTCACAGTTGCTAATACTTAATTCCAATAATTCAATCAAATACACATGTGGCATCCCAAAAATAACTCACGGCCATGTGTTTTATAAGTAGGAGTTTATTGAATTATGATTTCAAGATTTATGGCTAAGTGAATAAGAATAATCTGGTATTTATATAAATGGATAATTATTGTTGTTAGAAACGCATCCTATGTTCACGTGAGACCAAGGATTTTATTTGATGAGGAAATTACGTATTTGGCCATGAATTTTATAAGTTGGATTTTATTAAACTATGTTGCAAAGTCTTTTGGCCTTTTATTATGCAATTAGGTATTTATTTAAATTGAGGATTAAGATGTATTATAAAAAAAAAAAAACTTGGGCCATTTAAGTTTGGGCTTTAGGCCCAAGTGAGATGGGCCTAAAGTGGGCCAAGAGGCCCGGCCCATAGAGCCCATTGGGCTTTCCGCGCATGGAGGGGGAAGGAGGAGCCGCATGGCTTCCTCCAAGTGTCTTCAACAAAGGAGACACTTGTCTCCTTCTTAGGGACAAGTGTCCCCCATGCAAAAATAAGATTGCATGCATATATAAAGATACAACCAAAGAGAGAGAGAGAGAGAGGGAGTGGTCGGTCTAGGTGCCGAGAGAGAGGAGAGAAAGAGAAAAAGAGAGGAAGAGAGGAAGAGAGAAAGGAAGGAGCTCACCCGTCGCCGCCCGCACGCCGTCCGTCCGTTGCCGGTGTGCCGTTCGTTTGCTGTCGTCCGCTTGGTCTTTGAGGCAAGTTGGGATTGATTTCCACCCTTGCATGTGTGCCTTGCATGTATGATTTGTTAGTGGTGAGTTTCGGATGTTAGGGTAGGCGAAACTGAAGCAAAAATGTGCTTTGTTCTTGGATATGCTTGCTGTTTTTGCATAAACCGCCTGAGTCAGAATCTTGTGAGAGCTTGCATGAATGTTTTGAGTTCGATTTTGACTTTGATCTCTTCATGAAAGTTGTATCCAAAATCTTAAAATACAACATACTAAAATTTGGTGCAAAATGATGGAGATTTACGAGGTCAAACTCTCATCATACGGAGATGCTAGATCTGAAATGTTTTCGCATGAATCCGCTTGAGTCATAACCTTGTGAGAGCTTGTATGCATGTTTTGAGTTCGTTTTCGACTTTTATTTCTTCATGAAAGTTGTATATAACATCTTAAAATATAACATACTCAAATTTGGTTTAAAATGACGGAGATTTGAGGGGTCAAACTCTCATTATACGGAGACACCAGATCTAGAACGATTTCACTGACCTTTCGGTGGATTTGTGGTTGCATGTTGATTCTTACTAGGAATCTCTCTTCGATTTATTCATGAAACATGTAGAGAACATCTTAAGATATAACATACTCAAATTTGAAGTAAAATGAACAAGTACAACCTAGTGAATCGACTTACTCTTGAAGACGGTAAATCTGGAGACACGGTACAGGAAACCCGAGACTTCATGGACCCATATGATGACTATAATCTGGATATTTGACTTATATCCCTTCATAAAACTTGTAGAGAAAATCTTGAAGTAAAACATATCCAAATTTCAGAGGAAACGAAGAAGAATAGGTAGGTGAAGACTCAGTATTTCGGAGAAGCATGCACTGGACGTTTCGGTGTTAGATCCAGAAGTTTCGTGTGACTGTAGAAAATAATCTAAAAAATAATTTGGCTTGGAAGTCTTCATGAAAAATCTACTTTAGTGTCTTGGCTATAACTTGGTAAAATTTCGTAATTTTGGGAGGTTTTTTGGATATTTTAATCAAATTATTTCGGAAATTGTGCATTCTGATTTCATCCGAAATTACATGCTGAATTTGTGTGAATTATGAATTTGTGTGGAATTCTGTTTGGCCATGTATTTTGCATGAAATCATTATCCCATTGTCTTGTCTATCACTTGCCTTAATTTTATGATTTTTGAGAATCATATGGATATTTGAATTAAATATTTTCGTAAGTGGTACAAGCTGAAATTTAAATAAATGTCAAAAAGGGCATGATAAATGGATTATTTTAATTGGTACGAATTCTATAAAAAAATTTATGAATAATTGTACCTTGTTGCATGTATGATGAGGTTTTGATGCACGCATTGAGATGCATGTATGAATTCAATGCTGAATATGATTTTGTTTGCCATTACATCATATGCCATGCTAATTTTGAGACATAAATTAGTGAACATGAACAATGATAAATGAGGAAATTGTTGGAGGCGGTTGATAATGCCCCGGGAGTGTCGGGATGCCCGGTGGCCTAGTGGCGTAATTCCAGAGGGTCCTCGGGAGTTTCGAGATGCCTGGTGGTATACGGTACGTAATTCCAGAGGAGGGGGGATCCTGGTGGTATGTTGGTACGTAATTTCGGAAGCCTTGGAGGTTTGTGCCCAAGGGGATGCCTCGCGATGCTAGTTGGGATGTGAGATGCCCAATCAGGGAGTGTAAATGCCGGATGCCCGGTTGTATCTTGGATACATGCCCAGAGGTTCCTCGTGATGCTAGTTGGGATACGAGATGCCCGGAATGTGGGGGTGTCGGATGCCCGGTTGTATCATGGATACATGCCCGGATGGTTATCGCAATGCCAGGATTGGGCGCGAGTGATGAATGTGGGATGCAAACATTGGTCCCGGAAAAGAGAAATGTGGCGGTCCAAAATGAAATTGAAATTGAATTATGCATGATGATATATGCATGATATGATGAGACATGCATGGATGCATGGTAATGATGATGGTACATGTGATATGATGATATGATGATGATGTTACATGCATGGATGCATGGTAATGATGATGGTACATGTGATATGATGATATGATGATGATGTTACATGCATGAATGCATGTTAATGATGATGGTACATGTGATATGGTGATATGATGATGATGTTATACGCATGGATGCATGGTAAGGATGATGCCATATGTGACATGATGATGGTAAGTGTATGATATGATGGTGATGTCTATATGATGATGATGGTACATGAGGTATGATGACCTGTGCATGATGCCATGGTATGTTGTGCATGGATGCTTGTATGACATGTGATGCTATGATTGTGATGATTGCAGGATGATGTATTGAGTGGTTTATTGATCATTTATCTGCTGAGTGGTTGTACTCACCCCTTCGGGGACCAACATTTCAGATTAGTAGATGGATTGAGCGGTTGGATATGACCGCGAGGAGGAGGATAGCAAAGGAATGGACTTTTGGACGCCAACACTAATCGATGGACTTTAAGTATACGACTGTTGGAAGAGATGTCGGTTATCTTTTGAAGTATAGTCTAGTATAGAAAACTATGGCATTTTGATGTACCGATGAATGATGTCCATATGGTTTAAGTGAATAAAAGTGTACAGCTTTTAACTTATATAAGATGTTTAGTAGGTGTGCATCGTTTTCTGAATATAGGGAAGGGAGTTTGTTGGATGTGCTTCCGTATATGAATTGCGCAAGGGACCTATCTAAAAAAAAAAAAAAAGGTGTAAACCCCCTATGTTGTATGGACCCACTGCAATTGAAATGGTATCGAGTAACATGTTAATAGGGAAAGTGAAAGGTAAGAGAACTGTGGCGACCCTAATGGATCGGGGGCCGTCGAGGGGTGCCACAACACAAACATTCCAAAGAGAAAGGCTTCAATCGAATCACCATACGAATCACCAAAGCACCAGTATACTTATTCTCAATATCTCTATTGATTCAATGCAAATCACTTTCAAGTGCGGAACAGCAACTCTATCCTCTGTAATAACTAGCAAATCTATCATCCACAATGGCCACTTCTAAAATTTTGTGCAGTACAAATAATAAAGTAGGTTACCGTCCACCACTAGAAAATATCCCATCATTCGCCGTTTCTAGAAGCCTTTCTAGCACTCCGCAGCCAGCACAAAATTTTTAATATTAATAATTAATACAATAGAAAGCATCCCATCATGTCCAGCAGTTAGGATATCTAGCTTTCACACAGGAGAAAGGACGACTTCAGCATCATCCGAGAGAACGAGATTGCTTCAGAATCACTTCCCCAGAAGAAAGGACGACTTCAAGATCGTGGGGGGGATCAATCGGGTGCTCCTACAGCTTTTCTTGAGCGCCAATCCTCGAGAATCCTGGCCTCGTGGACACGGTCGCCACTTCAGTATCGCCAGAGAGCATTGCCACCACAATGGACATTGGGGGTCTTAGTGCTAGCGACATTTGAGTGCACAAGAGTGCTATTGCAACCGTGCGTATTGCCTCTTCTTCATTGAACTCTGATAATCTAGAATCAACCAGCTCAACAACACGGCTAGTTTCGTGCAGATTCCAAGCCCATTCAAGGAGATATATATGTTTTCTTTTTTTTAAAATCTCAGTAGCACCTAACTTGGAGCATGAAAACGAAAGAAAAGTTTGCAATTACACGTCCAGACAAAACAAAACTTTATACGTAACCTCCTCCAATTGTTGTTGAAATGACCTCCCCCTTCAATCAAATCCAGAAGGGAAGGAATTCGCGCTCCTTGTAGAGGAAACTGATGTGGGCAGCGCCTGGCTTCCTCCGAAACTCAGCCCGATCTGATCAATACTACATAGATCTTCACGAGCACGGATAGGGCCTCGATTCCCTTCGCACGAGCCACGCGAGGCAGCGAGATCCGAGAGCCTCCGATCGGTGGTGGCGTTGCTCTTCGACGGCATCCGGCGCAATTTGCGACAATGGAGAATCGAGCAGAGGGTCGCTGATCAACGCCGGCAACCTGCCAGCCGGAGGCGTGGCCTTTTCTGGTGACGGAATAGTGGTCTCCAACATCGTAGGTTGCTAGGGTTTTTATTTTTTTTAAAGTGCGGCTCTGATACCATGTAAAGGATAATAGTATTCTGATTATCAAAAAAGAAAAGGGTTACAAATATATATGCGCTTAACCCTACTCATAACTAAGTTACTATTTTACCCTTATTGCTTACAATATTTCTCAACATAGAGAATTGAGCTTTTCAAGCACCACAATCTTGGAATTTATGCCTTCTGTTTTGGTTTAGCATGTCGGAGGAAGCTGTCCTTGTCAATTTTATGCATAAGTACATATGTACACTCTCAATTTCTGCTGGCTTGATGAGCCCCATGCTGTCATCTCTGTTGAGAAGGGCACCGCCTCTCTCTCTCTCTCTGAATTTTTCCAGATTACTCTCTCTCTATTACTCTAGATCTCTCTCTCGTTACTCCTCCAGATTTCTCTCCCTCTCTCCAGACAATTCTCAGCCGCAATTGTTGACCCAAGTTGCAATAAAATAATAAGGAAGAAGACAAATTTGGTGTGGGAAGTCGGTGGATGTGTGCCGACTTTACACCCTATAAATAGGGGTTCTTGCCCCTTGTGTGAGTGTGTGTGAAGTAAGTGTGAGGGGTGTTGTGTGCGTTAGTGAAGTGTGTACGTGAGTGTGTGAGTGGGTGGAGTAGGTGGCGTGAAGTGTAGAGAAATAGAGAGTAAGTGGGTGTGTGAGAGAGTTGTGTCGGTGTGAGGTTTGTGAGGGAGTGGGTAAGTAAGTACAATGAGTTGTTGTGAGAGGATGATAAAATAGAGAGTTGTAATATTGGTTTATAATAAAAGTAATTATTTTACTTGTACATTCACTTACTTCTCAATAAGTGGTGTCAGAGCAGGTCGTCGGAGGCCGTGTGAAGACAGTGGTCGGGGACCATTGTAAATGAGCAAGGCGGTCAGGGATCGACGAGCGAAGGAGCGAAGAAGCGAAGGACGTTGGAGTTCTACCAGTGCACAATTTGGGATTGTGAAGTCGGTTGGTCCGAGACCAGGCTTACTTGGTATAGTGCGGGGCATTATACTCAAGTCACCATGGTGGATTTCTCGAGTCCGGTGAACGGGATGGAGAAGCTCAATGACTTTAATTATAATAATTGGAGTACCCGCATGCGGTATTATTTGCTTGGACAAGATTTATGGGATATTGTTGGCGGCAACAACACCACACCACCCACAAATGATAGTGATTTAAGAAAGTGGAACGTCAAGTCGTAAGGCTCTTTACGTTCTTGCCGTGACTGTTGATGATGAATTATTGCAACACATAAAGAGTGCGAAGACCCCGAAGGAGGCCTGGGATAACTTGGCAACGCTGTTTGCAAGGACAAACGATGCCGAGTTACAATGCCTGGAGAACGAGCTCCTCTCAATCTCGCAACAAAGTATGACAGTAAGTCAATACTTTTCTAAAGTTAAATCTATCTGCGAAGAAATTTCAAAATTAGATCCTAAGAATGCCATCTCTGAGACAAGAATGAGAAGAATAATAATTCATGGGTTAAGGCCGAAGTATAACGGTATCGTTACGGCTACTCGTGGATGGGCAAATGAGCCAACTCTAACTGAGTTGGAAAATATATTGGCCAATCAAGAGGCCTTAGATAAACAAATCCCTAAGGTCTCCATTAAGGAGGATGAAAGTGCCCTCTTCAGTAATAAAAGAGGGTTCAAGGGCCAGAATAGAAATAGAGGAGGTGCAAGAGATGGCAAACCATGGAAAGATCATGGAGATTGGTGGAGGCAACCCGAAAAGAAGGGTTATCAGCCAGGGGGAGCTCGTCAAGATCGTGACAACGACGACGACGAAGATAAGAGCAACAAAAGGCGTAGCAAACGGTGCTACATTTGTGGCAAGGTAGGACATATTGCCAGATTTTGTTGGTACAGGCGAGAAGAAGGAAATGTCGTCACTTCTTGCAAGAAGGAGATTGAAAGCGAAGAAGAATGGGACTTTCAAGTGCCTGTTGCAATGAAGGAACGAGAAGAGCTTGCAACAGCTTGTATAGTTGAGTTGGATAATTTGACAGGTTCCATCACGACCCTGAATAAGAGCAAGCCAAGGGAGAACTCGAAGAAGCAAATGCCAACAAGCAGTCGTGAAAAGAAATTGCAAGAGATGCAAGAGATGATAAAGAAGCTAAAAGTTGAGAAGACAAAGATGGAGAATATGTTAAAGAAAAGGGATGAGATGATAAGGCAGAAGGATGGAGAGCTCAAGGCAAAAGAAAGGGAGCTAGAGAAGTTCCGATGTGAGTTCAAGAAGTTACAGGAGCTTCAGGATCTCAAGCCTGCTATGATGTTCCGAAGTAATCATATCGGAAGAGACAACGAACAAATGAAGGAGAAAAAGAAAGTTTTCTTTGAGAAAAGGAGGCCATCTACACCCTACATCCCGTGGTATAAGGATCGGTGGAATAAGATCAAGGGGAAGAAATTTGATGAGGAAAAGGATCAAGAGGTCTACATTGAAGTGCTTCGGATGGGATTGGATCGATTGAAGCACGAAAAGAAAGTCACAAATGAGAGGGTTGACCGGATGAGTTCCAATCTCAAAATTCTTAGAGGAGATATGCTGCATACAAAGACCGAATTGAGTGAGAAGAAGGAAAAGGAGATTAATGGGCAGAATGAATTGGCATTGCAAAAATTTAAGGATCACAAAACTCAATGGAAAGTTGCAGCAAGAGAAGCAATTGGAGATGAAGCCATAGAGCCATCCACATATGAGGAAGCTTCGCAATATGCTGAATGGAGGGAGACAATTAAAGAATCCAAAAACAATATCGGCACGGCTACCATATCTAAATTAAGAGAGAATAGTCGGTGAGGGGGAGTGTTGAGAAGGGCACCGCCTCTCTCTCTCTCTCTGGATTTTTCCAGATTACTCTTTCTCTCTATTACTCTAGATCTCTCTCTCTCTCTCGTTACTCCTCCAGATTTCTCTCCCTCTCTCCAGACAATTCTCAGCCGCAATTGTTGACCCAAGTTGCAATAAAATAATAAGGAAGAAGACAAATTTGGTGTGGGAAGTCGGTGTATGTGTGCCGACTTTACACCCTATAAATAGGGGTTCTTGCCCCTTGTGTGAGTGTGTGTGAAGTAAGTGTGAGGGGTGTTGTGTGCGTGAGTGAAGTGTGTACGTGAGTGTGTGAGTGGGTGGAGTAGGTGGCGTGAAGTGTAGAGAAATACAGAGTAAGTGGGTGTGTGAGAGAGTTGTGTCCGTGTGAGGTTTGTGAGGGAGTGGGTAAGTAAGTACAATGAGTTGTTGTGAGAGGATGATAAAATAGAGAGTTGTAATATTGGTTTATAATAAAAGTAATTATTTTACTTGTACATTCACTTACTTCTCAACAATCTCTTCACTCCCGCTTCTGGAGCTTATTTTGGATGGAACCCCTTGACCTTTTGAGCGACATGTCTTTTATGTTCTTACCACCAATCACATTCCTGAAAGGATGGGAATGGTCCATACTGAACTCCCCGCACTCATGCAACTACATGTGGGAACAGAGGAAAATTGGGCAAAATATAGTGTTTCCAGGAAAAATCGTGTAAACGATATAGTGGTTCATGGAAAGTATACCATATCACATATCTTGTGTCAAATTTGGTCAATGGCTAAATGTGCACCTAAAGAATTAACCTCGCCATCACCTAAGGCTACATGCTTAAAATAACCTACATACTTAAAATCACCAACTTACCCATTAATGAAAAGTTAAGGTTAACATGCTTGATTGATTGTAGCTTGTAGGACGAGGGCCTGTTATGTATTTTGTCTTGGTTGCGCATGCTTAGGTTATTAACTGGTCAGCTCTAAGTCATCTGCCTCTATCTTGCTTGCTAAGATTCTGTTCATTTGATTAGTGGTGCTCTGATAAATTGCAAGTGCTTTTTGTGTAGGATTAAATATAGCTTGAGCATTGTCGCGGACAAGGGCCTGAAAAAGCCCCTACGTACATCTGCACGTCTGAAAAAGGGAGAAGTGCAGTATCTGGAGACTCATTCCTGCAGGTATCATATTTCTTGCAGGGTATATACTTAGCATCATATTCATAGATGTTTGTTTTGACAATTGATTATGCGCGCTACGACAGTCTATGTTAAATCTTTATGTTACCAGCTGCCTTTCTGGAATATGGAATCCTTGCTTCATGGAGTTTGTTTCACACAATTGCTACTGCATGTATCTTCTGCTGACCTTGGTCTGATAAGTGAGAGTATGGAGCAGACTTGTTGTGCGGTATAGGGACTTGTCTACTAAAATTTAAACCTTGGTGCCAAAACTGAGTTGCCGATTCTGTTGGAGATCTTTATTTCTCAGAATGTTCGTTGCATCTACGGTTGGCTTCACATATAACTAAAAGTTGCGGAAAAATATAGGAGTGACTCGAACACTCAGGCACAAAGCATAGTTTCACCTGGATTATTTATTAGCAATGCAACTTTTGAGCGACTTTTTTCTCTTGTTGACTCATTAAAGGAACGAGCTTTGCTTCACTGGAGAAAAGATGGTCAAAGCTACTACAGCTTCTCAAATGCATGAAGCTGAAACAGAGAAATCCCTAAATCACCGCTCACATTCCGTAAATGGAGAGAGAAACGACACTGAAAATACTGTGATCGATGTGTTTCGGTGGTCTCGATGTAAGAAGCCTCTTCCCAAGAAAGTTATGCGTTCAGTCGGAATTCCTCTGCCCCCTGACTATCTGGAGGTATTATTACTATTATTATTATCATTTTAGTTTCCTTCCTTTGGATTTTGCATGTGTGCTTTGCATTTCTTGGACTCGGAAGATTCCTAACACTTTTTACCGATTTCAACGTTCCAGTACATATCTCACCTTGTCACAGTAAGCTTAGAAAAATCACGTGCTCTTCTTCCCTCACTATTTAGCTGTCACATAAAGAGAAATCTTCACCGTGTCGCTTCATGTCATTTTTCACCGGTTTGCGTAACATTTTGCCAAAACTACGTCTCACTTGGAGAATAGAGTATTGCTAGCTATAGTCTGTACATTTGCATGATCCTTGTTCATGTTTCTTAATTCAGATGCCGGTCAAATTGGTGATATAAGTATGCAGCACGGTATACTCACAAGAAATAAAGTAATTTGTTTTTTCAAGGTGAAAAGAACGATAGGTGCCCAAACTTTAACATCGATCTATCTACCCTTCTTGAATAGGTATTGGAGGAGAATCTGGACTGGGAGGATGTGCAGTGGTCACAAACTGGGGCTTGGATAGCTGGAAAAGAATACTTGTTTGCTCGGGTGCATTTTCTGCCATTGAATTAGCCCTGGTTGTAACTTTTTTATTTCACTGTCCTTATTTCATACGCTTCCTGCGGAGATTCCGGATGCATATTGATTTAAATTAACGAGAAAGTGTATTGGACTTTATCTTGAGTTATTTTGTGGATAAGATCACTAGAAAAGCTAGTCTGACCACAAGTTAGCCTGTAAATATGCAATATCCGGGAGTCATGTAGGTTTGGCTTGTTATGTAAACCATTTGTTTGATAAATTGACATGTAATTCAGTTTTCGTGTCTTGGGAGTTCTGTAGCATTCAGCAGAATGTTGGAGCTAATGCATCTTTTTAATCTAATCAATTTTTGTTTCGGGCTCACTTATGTTGAGAATTTACATTTTTTGGAATGTAATGTCGAAGAACCACTTTGCATCATCGGCCACACCAGTGAAACTTGTGAATCGAAATCAAAATCCTCTGAAACTTGTGAATCGAAATCAAAATCCTCTTAGTCATGCAAGAAGAATACTAGTTAGGCTAGCGATCCTGGAATTTGAAAATTAAATTATCTTTCGAAAGCTACATATGCTATTTATTGGGAATTTTAGTTCTTTACCTGAAGACATATTGCTCTCCAAATTCACATATGAAATGTTTTTTCTTGATAAATCAGATGAATCTTGGTCCTCTTATTTTTATGAATCTGTCTCTATAGCTCGTCTGACTACTAATGTCTTTCTAGTACAATATGCGGAGGACCTTAAGGTCGGGTCTCTATTCAATCATTCCAAACTCTCTAATAGGTATAGGCCGTGGAAAAGTGTAGCAGAGATGCTAAAAAATTGATCATACAAATTACGGTACTCACAAGTTTGTACATCGTCTTGATTAGTGCTACATGGAAGATTTTGTTATTTTCCAGAGTACCATCTGCAGGAACTACTTTTTCAACTGCAAAAATGAAAATGTTCGTTCTAAATTCTTGTTTGCTCAATTTCAGTTTCTTGTCAAAGTCAGTTGTTCAAGCCTTCAAGGCATTCGCATGTCTCTCTTAATATTAAAAAATTATTAAAGGGTGAGACATAAAATGATCAAAAATAAACTGGGAGTGGATAATTCGAGGGTATCCATTCAGAACTATAACAAAGTGCTATTGGCAATAATTTGTAGAAGGGGGTGGAGAAGCAATGATAAATATACATTTTGTGTCTCATTAGTCCAGTTTCTTCCTGCCTCAACAACGCTACCATCCTCAACAATCACGCAGCTCTTCAATCAAAGGGTACAATCTGAAATCATTCACTAATTAAGACTGAAACACTAATCATCTTAATTAGAAAATGAAGTGACATGTGAAATGCACCCGGTTACTGAAAACAACTTATCCAGCTGGAACTTCAACAAAAGCTTTGCCTTATGTTAAAAAAGCAAGGTCCTGTTACTTGTCATGAGAAAAGAAATATGAGGACGAGTCAGAAATTCTCTCATGCATGCATGCATACATGCATACACGCAATTCAAGAGGAAATCAGCATCAACTTGCCAGCAGTAGAAATATTTTAATATCAATATGTAGCTACCAAGATCCCTCAGGTATATTTTTTGATCAAGATCCCTCAGGTCCTGTATCATATACTCCTCACAAACTTCCAAGCAATGATTATCACCACATAACTCATGCTGTAATACAGATGGAAAATCCCAAGTAACTGTTGAACCGATATGGTTCTAACAACATTAAAGCAAAAACAGCAACTAATATGAGAAACTACATGTTGCTCGTTTCAGCGTGTCCTATATTTGGTACCTCAGAAGCTCATCTTTCATTAATCAAGTTTCACTCAAGACCTTCAAAATTTTCCATCAGTTCTGGCTTCTAGGTCATTCTCCTTCATAAACGCAGTGGCACGGAAGGATAAAAAAAGAATCCTAAACTGTTGCCAAGGCCTCAGAAATCAGAATAGAAAATTAGCTTCTTGTTCTTTTGTGACTATTCTACTGCATAACTTATGTAAACAAGTGTCCATCATGATTTTTCCTTTTTCATATCCACAGTCCAAGGGGCGAAACAATATCACTGCCTAACCAGTCATCATCCATGCGCACAACCGATGTTCATATTACTCTCAAGCTCCATGGCAATTTGGTTTTGACTTCTCCATAGTTGCCAAAATTATCAAGTGGCAAAAGAACTCGGCTGTCTGACTAGTGGCTTCTTCTGGTCTCACTGCATCTTATTCATTCCTACATGGTTTCGCCTCTTCAAGCACCTCGTAAAACATGACGACAGAGTCCTATCCCAATTATCAAAGTTTCTCGCAATTCAATTGTCCTGAAAAAAACTATCACACGCTGCACGATGTTTATGATAGGTACATACTCCAGATCCACATCTGCTAGGCACCTCAAAAGCACCCAAATCCCCCTCTCTCTTGACTTACCTACTTCTTTCAATAAATTGCCACCTACTCAAAGAAAGAAAGAAAAGCTACCTTCTACGGATTTGTTGCTGATTTTGCAGCGTCTAACATCAATTAGTGATGAATTCACTACTAAGCATCCGCAAACAAAACTTACGAAGAAACACTAATTCAACGCCTCTCGAACAAATTCAACAACACATCGTTCAAAGTCCAGGTCAAATATTTCATCAACTTAATACAATTGGGATGTGCCAGGCGTTACCTGTTCTTCAGCAAGCTACATGAAGCCCAGAACATCAGCTACACATCCTTCAAGTCATCAGTTTCCATGGCTTCGGTCGGCGGTGGTAGTCCATTGCCGATGCTCTCCAGTCTCCGTCACTGTCGGTTAGCTAGGGACCCCGTTTCCGGGAGACAAACTTCTTTTCTTCGTCACCTCCGTCGTTGGTAGGTGGCAATCTTACATCCATCAGAGCTCAGTGTTGTCGGATGGGAGACGAGCTGTCGTGATGCTGAAAGTGGCGTTGCTGGACAATCTTGCAAGTCGTTCTGTATATCTGTTTTGATCGTTCCATGAACTCATGGCTTCAAATATGTTGATTCATGACCAAACTCATAGAGTAAAGCTGGATCCATTAGATTTTGAAGCTTAACTTTTAAATCTTCCTCTAGTCGCTTGCATATCATTCGGAATTCATACTTTTTCGCGACTCCACCTGATACTTTAACACTAAATTGTACATGACTGCCATAAATTTGACCAAAATTGGCTTCTCTCAACAGCGCAAATTGTATGAACGATACAAACGAGGTATGATTTTCAACGGGAGTCCATTCATCCTCATGCAGCATTTGGCCATTAACTTCTGTTTCCATGTAGTATGATTGTGATCCATGATCCTGTTCATCAGTACTATGAACAACACACAGAACGAATCCAAGAAACTGACACAAGTCCCTAGAAGCCCTAAAAGATACAAAACCTTTTTCAATAGGGAGGACCCAACTCTGGTAACTCTACTCCAGGATGAGTAAAAAAGCGACCCTGTTATAAGATAAACAGTTAGAAAGTATCCGAATAGAAGAATTCAATCTGAGTTTAGTAAGTGATCCTAGTGAGTTCCACTTCAAACTAGAGCTCTATAAATGAGTGCAGATACATTGATCCTTGCTTATAATAATATTATACAAGTCTCGTGATAGAAATGATTTTTATAAAAGAACGGAAACCAACTCCATCATATGTGTGTTCGTGTAGAACCACTTTAGATTTATTTTCTTTTCTTCCATCATGTGTGTTCGTGTAGAACCACTTTAGATTTATTTTCTTTTCTTCCATCATGTGTGTTCGTGTAGAACCACTTTAGATTTATTTTCTTTTCTTGAGCTCCCTATCTATCGTTTTCTGCTGGTGCAATATACAAGCACACGCTGAATCCCGCTTACACTCCACATTAATATGAATGAGAGAGAGAGAGAGAGAGAGAATCTTACATCGCCAGGCGGGAATTGCAAAACCATCCCGCTAAACTCTATACCGTCAGAACCATAGGTATCGAGCCTCCTAAAGTTATCCGGGTCTGGAACATGGCATGGTTCTAAAAAATATTAAATTTTTGCGCTCAAGGATGGATGTTGGAATGCTAGTTATTTTGGTCTCCCACAGATTTAAATATCTCAATTTGGGACAACAGGAATGATTCTCGAGAAACTCCAATTCAGTCAGACTACATCCAGTAAGGTCTAAATAATTTAAACTTGAAAGTCCGATCTTCATGGATGGCTCAGCAGAATCACCGTACTTTGGAAACCCAATGAAGGATACGCAACCCCCAAGTTCCAGCTCTTCAATATTGGGTAACTTGTATATACTAGATGGGAGACTTCCCAGATTCTTGCAAACAGATAAGTTCAATTTCTCCAAAGAAACAAGATTTTCTATTGATGATGGAAGTTCTTTAATAGCAATCCCTTTCAAAGAAAGAAGTGTCAGGCTTTCGAGTTTATGTGAAATATCAGGAAACCTTTCCAAATTTTTACAACCTGTAAGATCAAGATGCCAGAGTTTTTTTGTCTTGAGCACTTTCAGAAAAACACCAAGTTGAGAGCACCCATCTAAAGTCAACACCTGTAACTTCTCAAGATATTCAATCGACTCATGGGCTTCTACCATGTTTTCACAATAAGAGAGGCGCAATTCCTCGAGATGTGGAGTACATGAGAGGTCAGGTATACGAATTAGGGACTTGTAATAACTGAAATTAACGAACTGCAATTGTTGGAAGTCCTGCAAATATGGTGGAACAAACATCTCAGTCAAAGTTACTATGAACTAATTTGCTGAGAACTGCGCATTGTATTGAGAAATAAGTAAACACTTTGAAACTTTACTAGTAATTATAAATCTATACATAAATGTGGAAAGAGAATGAATTTAGAGATGACAAATAAAAAAGCTAATGAATATTCGTCAGAAGTGGGCCACGTGATAAAAAGTATGCCATGTGTCATGCCACGTGGCAATCAGAAAAAATAAAATGAAGTGCCATGCAGCAACCATGTGAAGGCAGGCCACTAACAAATTTAAGCCACCTGTTATGCCGTGTGCCAATTGTAGAAGTAAACTGAATGTCACGAGGCAAGCACCGAAGTGAACATTCTTTTTGTTCTGGTTTAGATTATATATAATAGCTTTATGTCAAAAATATATATTCTATCACAACGATTTTTTCCCAAAAATTAAGGAACTTCTTTTAAGCCATTTAAAGACAATGAAACCAACTTTTTAAAACATTTTGAAGAAAAAAAGTTCATATATTCAACTCAAAACCTAGCTTTGACTTTCAATTAAGAAACTAGCGGTATACCGTGTGGATCTTGCATATCAAATTATTTCAAAACGCACAAGCATTATGGGCAAAGTTTCTAATATATACTTAATTTCGTCTACTTAGAAATGCTGCTCTTCACAAACTGATTTAAGCATTTAAGAATGCCTTGTTTTACAGCGTAATGCATTCAAACCTTGAAAATTCTTTTTCTTTGAAATATGTTTACAAAATTTCTTTGTATTGTGTATTATTTTCTAATAAAGTTATTTCACTTAATTTTTAAATGCCAATTTTGCTGCACGTAAACGTATTTCCTACTCAAGTAATTAGGGTCATTTTGATAGGGAAAAAAAAAGAAGTGGCTTCAAAAACAAGGGAACGCCACTTCGGGCGCGTTTTGGTAACGATTTTGTTCCCGAGAATAGATTCTGATAAGAAATTATTCTTTTTTATTCTGTTCTTGAGAACAATTTCTAAGCATTTTAAGCTGTTTGGTAACTATCCAAAATTTCTAACTTTGGAATAGAATTGTGTTTGGTGTCATGCTCATTAATTCTATTCCAAATCAATTTCTTTTAATTTTTAAATATTTTTTTATAATTTTTTTTTTCCTTTTTATCCGATCGTTGGACTAGCAACCTCATCGGAGCGTCGCGGCTCTCGGCAAGGCTAGCCCTCGTCGGCAACCGGGCGAGGCTTGCCCGCCGTCGCCTAGCCCCGTTGAGGCTCGGCCTCGCTGGTGGCCAGGCCGGCCTCGCTAGGGCTGGGTGAGGCTCAGTGGCCACCGGAGAGGCTTGCCTAGCCCTGCCGAGGCTTGGCCTCACTGGTGGCTGGGCTTGCCTTCGGCGAACTCGCCGAACCTCGCCCTGGCCTGGCAAGTCTGTAGCGAGCTCGCCGAATTGGTTGCTGATGACCGGCGAACGGCGGCAGCAGACGGTGGCGGATGGCAACAGAGGAGGGGAGAGAACGTTTAAGCAAAGGAAGAAGAGTTCCACTTTTTTTTATTCTTTTTTTGTTTCCGGAACAAGAATCAAGTTTTTTTTTTTCTTGATTCTACTCAAAATCTGTTCCCGGGAACAAAAATTTTACCAAACGCGATTATGTTCTCAAACTGCTCCCAAAAACAAAAAATCAGAATCAGACACTATTTGAATGGTTACCAAATAGGCCTTTCGTTTCGTGTTCTAGTACATGTAATACACATACACATACAAATGAAGTAGACAATGAAAAGGTCTATGTAGGTAAATGCTCACCTTAAATTGTTTAAGCACTACTGTGATACTGGCATTGCTCATATCAATTCCCACTAATTTCTTTAAACCAGAGGAAAATTCTGTAATCCGATGAGCACATCCAAGCCATTCAAACCATCTAAGCTTCTTAGGAAGACATAAAGGACCTTGGAAAGAATCCTGCAGGTTGTGCAAGATGAGCAATCTCAACCTTCTCATTTTTGTAAAAGCATCAGGATGGATACACATCTCTGTCCACTTAGGTAGCCTCAACACTATGGCTTCTACAGCACAATCTTCCTACATATACAAGATTATTTAGGTTATACATATTATTAGTAATAAAAGTCAAAGAAGAGGAACACAACTTTGATCATAATCGTAATTCTTACCTTGTCACGTGAACCTCGTCAATATCATCATACAACCATAGTCTGCTGCGTCCTCCTGGATCACCGCGACATTCTTGGTTCACAATATCCTTACCCATCAATTGAATTAAGTCATGCATTTCTAGGATGTTGGACTCCATTCTTATCAAGGACCTCTTAAAAAGAATTTCAAATCCTGCAGTTGTCTCAAGATCGCAACTTTCGAGAACTTTCTTTGTATACTCTCTTGTGCAACCCCTAAAGAAGCAGGCAATGTGGAGAAAGATTTCTTTCTCATTTTCATCCAGTCCCTCATAACTAATTTTGAGCACGTTATTAATTTTTTTGTTAGGGCTCCTAGAAAGTTTCATTAGTGTACTTTCCCATACATCATCCGTTTCACCACATAATAAGGAACCCAACACCTCAAGTTCTAAAGGAAGACCTTTAGCATAATTTAGAGCCCCATTTACTAGATCTATTTTGATTTGGTGCGTCTGAGAAGCATGCTTACTAAGCAGCTCACTAGCTTGACTGTCATCTAGTGCTTCAACTTCATAAACATGATCTTGATATATCCCTTGACAAGTCAGCAAATGTTTGTCTCTTGTAGTAATAGTGATCCTACTCCCATCACCAAACCAATTGCCTTCTCCTGCTAAAGCATTTAATTGGCGCAAGTCATCCACATCATCAAGGATCAGGAGAACTTTCTTATGACCAAGTCTGCATTGTATTATATTAATACATTTATCAACATTGGACACTTCCAATCTTTGCTGCAGTAGTAATGTATCTTTTAATAATATTCTTGCAAAGTAACTAGATCCTTGCAACTGGTTGATGTTTTTCGAACATTTGCCAGAAAACATGAACCCTCAAATTGTCTAAAGTAGAATTGTATAGGGCTTTCACCAAGGTTGTCTTCCCTATACCTCCTTGTCCCCATAATCCCACCATGACAACATCATCATTAGATTCAAGGTTTAACATTGATTTTAGCATAACAACTTGAGATTCTATCCCAACCGGTGCTTAGCAACATGCAAAGGTGCTCGGTCAAGATGGCTGGAGATCCGTTTCACAATTTCTTGTATAAGCTTCGACTCATCCCTGACAAAAACGGAAAAGAAAAGTTATAGCATCATTTTAGCAATTTGAACAAGCAATCAACGGGCAATCACTGGCCAACAAGGACAAAGCAGCGTGCCAAATTTTTAGATAATTACAGCCAAAACAAAATGTATTCCCACTTAGTTGAATTAGAACTCCGAGAGCTCAGCAACCAATCAAAACAAGTTTAGGATTCCACTTTTAGTCAGCCGATTCATGTATCTATCTACGTAAGTGGTTCATGTTCTTTTGATTTATACAAGACAATTAACTTATCTTTCTTTTTTACTATTATATATGATTACACTTAACCAAAAGGAGCTATTTAGGACAGACTTTGAACAGCAATTAAGATTTCAATCTGAAAATTATTAAAAAACACTAAAGCACGATGCCATTGCCTTACATGGCCTGTACAGACTAATTATCCTGTATCAAGCATTGCGAACTGTTTTATTCCTGCTGAAGAAGAAATGGGGTCAGTGCAATAACACTACTTAACATTTTGTCCATTGGTTGATCAAGTTCTAATGTTTTATCTTTTTCAGTGCAACAACACTGCTTAACATTTTGTCCTAATGTCTATTTTCTATTACTAGAAAGAGCCACGTGTCTATTCTATGGTTTTTTCTCTTTTTTTTTTTTGGTCTTGTCTATTTTATGGTTAGCCATGTGTGATTTTTCGAACTCGAAATTCCACCGGTAACGATTTTAGCACTGGGTTGGTCAAAATTGAAAATATGTCAAACTCAATTGACCCAAATAAAATGCAAATAACTCAAATAGCCCACAAACAAATCGTTTTGAGCTTTTATTATACTTCGAGGAGGGCAACAAGGATCCAAAAGAAAGAGCCATAGACCTTGCCGAATGAAACAGGGCTTAGCAACAGCCAAAAGCAGAATAATATTGTTCCATGCTCAAAAATAGATGTTTTGTTTCCGTGCTGGTGAATTTCAATGAGTTCTTCATTGCCAAAAATATTGTCGATGGAAAAAGACTAATAAATTTATGAAATCACCAAATTCTCTTATAATTAACAGATAACCAATTACTAACTTACCAAATTTGATTTTCATTACTTATGGTCTTCAATCTACTAACTTTTATATGAAACTACCAACATAAATTAGAGCTACTTACCAACTTTTGTCATATTAACTAATTACCTACTAGTTTTGAGTTACCAACTTTTACTAATTACCAATGCTATTTGTTCTTTTAATTTGCCGACTTTTCTATTGGATAACCAACTCTCATTTGAGTTACTCACGAACTCATTTTAAAAATTGTCAATCTTAATTAGAGTGGCTTACATAGTTTTCTTTAATCAAATTATCAACTAATTTTGAGTATCAATTTTCATTTGAATTACTCGCCAAGTTTATTTTTGTTTTAATTATCAACTTATCTTATATTTTGCCATATTTTTTGTTTATTTGTTTAACTATATCTTAGATTTACCAACTAATGTACGAAATTACTAACTTTAACTTAAGCAACTTAAGAACTTTTAGGATTTATAAGATGAAGCATCTATACATATACTTACAATCGTGTGTGCGTTGATTAACTAATCAATTTATTTTTGTGAAAACAATCTTTCTACTTGTAAAGATTAGTTTCTTACACAAAATATGGACTCCACTCTACTTACTCATCATTCAAATGCCAACCGGACAAGTTACCAGCGTTGGAAAGAGCTTTCTTCCATCTCTTCACTTTCTCCGAATCCTTCCTAAAGTTGGACTCGTGCTTATTCAGAGCTCTTCGATAACTCATTCTTCCCTTTCTCACTACTCTTGGTTCCACTTTATAAAAGACTGGTAGAACGGTGAGGTTCCTTTGCTCCTTGCACTCCATAATTTTCACCACCTCTTCCAAGCACCATTTTGAGGAAGCGTAGTCCTCGGAGGAAACAATGATTGCGATGCGCAATTCTTCAATGGCCTTCATAAGCATCGGCGAGATATCTGGTCTCCCTTTTCCAGTTCTTCGCTATCCAAGAAAGTGTATATTCCATTCTGGTTTAAAGCTTGGTAGAGATCGCCGACAAAGTTGTGACGCAGTTCTGCCTCTCTGAAACTTAAGAAGACATCGTAAATCTTTTTGGGTTTCAATGAAGAAGCCATTGGATGATGGAGTTTAACAAATCAGCAACGATTGTGAGCTAAAGATCTGAAGCTGTGTTTTCTAGGGGTGATCCGGTCCAAGATGGGCAGGTTCCAAACATGGACCCTGTACCCGATCCAATTATAACCGGTTCTTCTTTTTTGGACCCTATACCAGACCTTGTTTGCACTGGATCATATTTTGGAACTACCCTATTTGGTCCAGTTTCAAAGTCAACCCTGTTTCCACTAGAACCTATTTTATAACCCACTCGATATCCTATAGGCTTCGAATTTTACATTAATATGCGAGAAAACAACATCATCCTCCTAATTTGTATTGAAACTTAAGCGTTAAATAATGTGGTTCTGTGACCCTATAATCAGCAACATGGAAATCAACACCCCATTAGTTTATATGTCCTCTAGAGCATGCAGTTGTAACAATGTCCAAATGCTCTATTTGTGCTGACCGATAGGGCGAGACAATCCCAGAGTCCAACAAAATTATGGAAGATCAGGCCAAGATTTTAATTCTTCAAGGGTGCAGGCTGTCCAGAGACCTTGAATCAAACCTACCAACTTTGGCAAACCAGCCCCAGATATGCGCAACCGAGACGTGCAAGCAAATCATAAGAATCTTCACATCAGCTTTGGAGAATTTGATGATGGACATGAACCATAAGGAATCAACTGAAGTTCATCAAAGTTGCTTTCCCAGGATATTCTTAACATACCTACTTTAAAAGCTGTATACAAAGATACGTATGATGATCAGATAATGTCTGTGATTTATAAATCATCATCAACCCTGCGCTTGCGTGATGGAGGAGATAGGTTTTCTTTTTGGTCGAATGGAGGAGATGGGTTAAGCATGAAGTCCACTGCTGTGCATGTGAAACTTGCATGGCTTCAATATGCATACATAGCTAAAATACAAAGTGTAGTTTCCTTGAGACTACAAGGATGACTCTCTCTCTATCTCTCTCTCTCTCTCACTGAGCTACTCTAACATTGTTTAATCAGCGGTTCAATAATAAACTAGTCCGAGGGGTGTAGTGAAGCAGAAATTCCCCAGGTACTTCCCAAAAAACACAGACCCACCAAAGGTCCAAAGGAAGCATATCTCCCAGATTATACAAGAGTGTCATATAAGAATTTGAGCACCCACAGGATCCTCCTCGTCATATATTTCTTTGGGTCATTCCACAGGATAGAGATACAACCACAACCGTATCCCTAAATTCTCATCCTTTTTGTTTTGTCTCTAAGCTGTAACACTTCTGGTTTCTGAGGCCTCGTAAAATATTGCTCTTTGGGTCTCTCACCAGTCTCTCTCTCTCCCCCTTCTCTCTTAACAGACGATTTTATATTTTAGCTCAGAAACATACAACGCAGAGCCCAGATCAGCCAATCCTTCGGAACCAAACCTCCGACCCTCCCAAAAAAGCAAAGGGAAGAAGGGTTTACCAAAAAAAATTCAATATCGGACTCACCTCGCTCCAAATAGCTGTGTCGGAGTGGGCGAGCTGCAAAAGAGAGGCAATGGTGGCGAGTCTGGGCCTAGCGACAAGAAGACGAGAGGTGCGTTCCTGCGGCGCACCGACAAGAGGCGAATCGACTAACGACGATGGTGGCGATTGGAGAGGGTGCGGTGGATCTAGGGTTGCTGCGTATAGAGGGTTCCTGCGAATCGCAGGCTGCGATTGAGAGAGAGAGGCAGGATCGCAGGAGCTCGGAGAGAGAGAATCGCAGCTGCGATTAAGGGAGAGAGAGTGCGCGAAAGATCGAACAGAGAGAGACAGAGACGGACAGAGACAGAGAGGGGTCGGTACGCTTGGGGGGCGCCTTTTTTATTCTTTTGAACTATATCTAAAAACCGGTTCCGGGTGAGTCTTCACTCGGAACCGGAAACCAGACCAGTTCACAGTCCTGTTTTTCGGGTGGTTCAGTCTGGATTCCGGGTAAATCCAGTCCGGTTGCACATTCTTAATATTGGGTATGTGATATATAGGTGAGATTTCGATTTTTCTTACTCAAAGTATCAATTATAGGATGAGATTCAAAATTGTCAATCACTCCAACCGTCATACAAATGAAATTTTTCAATGACTGGACAGATACTCCAAATGCTAGTTAAAATGAAAAATAGCAGATACACACAGAATTTTTTTAATGTACATACTTCAAAATGTACTAGAAAAATAAGCATATCTGATGTACTTAATAGTATGATATCAAATCATGTCATGAGGAAATGACATATGATTAGATATGATTAACTAATTATCCAGGAGCCTTTAACGTAGTTACTGGACTTAGAGCGATAAGTAACGAAGCCACTAGTCACCTTTTGATGATCATAAAGTTATTGCTGCACAACAGGGATGGAATAGATCAACAGAAGTAACTTGAACATCTTTCTTGAAGATGCACTCAATGTGCTTTTCCAAATACACATTGATTAATTTCTTAATCTCTAATCAACCCCAAAATCATCATAAAAAAAAACACTACACTTGAAATAACCCCATATCCGAGATAGTACCTTAATAATAGTTGTGGGTGGAAGGGTTAATGGATATGGTTGGTGAATAAAGAAGTAACCAATGTTAGGAAGCATTGCTATTTTTTTTCCTTGAATTTACAAGGTTCTTGACTATCCGGTAAGGCATGTATATCGATGGAAATTCTTGGAAGAGCTGAAAAAATGGAAATGAAGGAAGCTAAGCATTCTCTTAACAGTGTTTGCTAGTTTTCCTACCCACACCTTTTTGTTCCAATTTAGTTATGTGAGGAGTGAATGACATAAACGTTAGTATGACTGAGAACAAAGGCTTGTACTATGGCCGATCAAGAAATACAATAGGTTTATGATTTTCTTTTAATAATTTTCTCTAATTTGTCTGTGAGTATTGCATTTATCAACCAAGTGCATTTCTTTTTCTTTATTATGAGAGATTAGACAACGCATGACTATGTTAAGGATGTGTCTGGTAGTTTTTACCCTCTCTCTTCTTTCTTTTTTTTTTTTAAAAAATTGCAATGTGCACTATTACTCATGTTAACTAATTTTTACTTATTCAAGCCCCAGACCACTCAATTACCTATCGAAATCTACTTCTATTCTAACAAAGAAGCGGAACCAAAATTGTAAAATATAGCCGGGACATCAGGGGATGATGGAATTGGGGGTAGTTGAGGTGATGGTCATAGTGAAGGCTATGGTCGAGTTCATGTTCTGGGACCCTCGTGAAAATTGAAGCCGACGCCAGGGATAAATGGATCATGAAAGTTGCTTTCTCCAAATTAGACCTGTTAAAATGCCTCATAAATCCATTTTTTTTAACCCATATGGATGTTAAATAAGTTAATATATGGTGTAATAATATTAAGTAAATAAGTCATAAATACGTATCAAATGGATCTTTGTAATGGGACTCACCCGATCGACCAAGAACCGATAGGCAAAAGTCTCGCCAGGCCGAATGGGGTGCGTCGAAGCCCCGCCAATCTGCAAAAACCCAACCCCAACATCATCAGTCATCGTCCCCACATGGACTGAACACCTTCACGATACAAGCTTTTTGATGTCTTCGTTACTTACCGGTCTCACTCCGTCGATCTGGATCGCGAGGTCCTCCTTCCCCAACCCGCTGGTGACCTCGATGATGAGCCGGTCTCCTTGATAAGCCGATATCGTTGGGCTGGGGGTTTGTCCATTTATGGCGACGGACAGCTTCCGGTAGCCCCCTGGCAGCGTGAGCTCGTACTTCGCTACCCACCAGTAGCGTCGTGCCGTGTCCTTCGCCCCCAAAGGCATGGTCGTCAGTACCAGAATGCAAAGCAACCCTGCAAGTAATGGAGCCATCTTTTGCGCATCCATATCGAAGAGGCAGAGAGAGAGAGAGATTTGGAATTTTATTGTACAGCCAGCGGATGGAGAGGGCGTTTATAATGGAGACAGGGAGGGAAGTTGGAACCCAATCGTGATGATGTGGAATTAGAGAGGAATTACATGATACGACGAGCGGATGGAGAAGGCGTTTATAATAATGGAGAGACGGAGGGAAATTGGAATCGAATCGTGATGATGTGTGAAGTTTACAAGCCCTTTCTAGAACTGGCACGAACAAGGTTGCGTGCGTAATTCGACCTCTCCTTCCGCACGAGCCCCCCGCTAGTCCATTGGCTAGAGTGATGTTGTGAGTAGTAATCTCTACTAGGATTAGTAAGCATGCCATGAACGGTGGCACGACTTAAACCACATATCAGCATGGTACACCATGACTTAGAATATGTCGAATCCACTCAACTCAACGTAATACTGAGAAACGAAGAAGTGAGTGCTCGAGGTGCCCGCAGAATGGTGCCAATAACGGCGAAGGTAATGAAACAGAAAGCGATTTGGTTCGCCCGGTTGACGTATTTCCGTCAGCTTGAATTACCTGGTTAATGGAGTGATCGTAGGCGTCTTTGCACATAATCGGATCAATCTTACATATAACAATATGCTCTTTAATTCGACACGATAGAATACTTCCATGACCCCGAAATTGCCACCAGCAAGGCCAATAACAATATTAGCTTGTGTGATTCTACTAACATTGACGACTCCGTCGTTTGTGATCAATCAAAGTGCAAGAATGGCTTGTTTGGCTGAACCAACCAGATGGTGCCACAGAACCTCAAAATGTTCCTCTTTGCTATTACAACTAGAGAGAGAGAGAGAGATGCAACTATTCCTACAAATCTCGCAATGAAACCATCATTATCTACAACAAGCAACTTTCGTAAGAAACTAAGAATTTTGTGTTTCCATCGTTTTGAGAAGCCTAAATAGCCCAGCTGCTTCCCTTATCCGTGAAAAGTTTATGCAGAAGGCTTGGACTTCAATCAGGATCTCCTTGACTGCCCAAAATCATTAACAAACAGAAGGCAGAAAAACAAATCGTGTGAGAAACAGATCATCCCACCAATATCGTCCTACATGACACTGAATCTTCTCTTTATCCATTTCGCTATAGCTGGAAGGCAAACTCAAAACAAACAGCATGCAGATTTCGTTCCGTCACATGGATTTTGCTTCATTGTAGAAAAGAAAACAGAGTCCACAATCTTCTGCAGATATCAAATTCTGCAGAGGCACGCAGAACACACAGGACTCCACCTTCGAAGGCCCAACAATAATAGAAATAAAGGACAACCCAACGCATGAAGAAAATGAGTAAATGCAAACACGTACCATCAATGTGATTGTTCCGTATCAAACTCTGCAAGAAAACACATACAAGTCTAACGAGTCTATTCTGCATGTATTTGTCCTGCCAAAAAGATGAGATGAGCTATAAAGACAGTAGTTAAAATCAACTGCTATCTAGCTATCAGCATTTGCAAAGAAAGAGACAAGACAACGAGCTCTGTGGGCACTAGCAATGCTGACTGCTCCAAAATTTCTTACTCCTGCATGTTGCCACATACTAACATCCTTTTGTGTTCCAAGTATACAGTTTTTATCACCCAACCACAAAATATATATTACAGGCTTCAAAACATCGGAGGTAGACCATTGGACCTCCACTTCACCTGTGCTTCCACCAGCTTAATCAACACTATCAGACAACAGTACCACTACCAGTGTACAACTACACCGTATATCAAAGTTTCTTGCAATTCAATTGCCGTGAAAAAACTATCACATGCTGCACGATCTTTATGATAGGTACATACTCCAGATCCACATCTGCTAGGCACCTCAAAAGCACCCAAATCCCCCTCTCTCTTGACTTTCTTTCAATAAATTGCCACTACTCAGAGAAAGAAAGAACAGCTACCTTCTACGGATTTGTTGCTGATTTTGCAGCGTCTAACATCAATTAGTGATGAATTCACTACTAAGCATCCACAGACAAAACTTACGAAGAAACACTAATTCAACGCCCCTCGAACAAATTCAACAACACATTGTTCGAAGTTCCTGCACAATTGTAGAACCAAGGAATCGAATTCAAAGTCCAGGTCAAGTATTACATCAACTTAATACAATTGGGATGTGCCAGGCGTTACCTGATCTTCAGCGAGCTGCATGAAGCCCAGAACCTCAGCTACACATCCTTCAAGTCATCAGTTTCCATAGCCTCGGTCGGCGATGCTAGTCCATCGCCTCTGCTCTCCAGTCTCCGTCGCCATCAGTTCACTAGGGACTCTGTTTCAGGGAGACAAACTTCTTCTCTTCGTCGCCTCCGTCGTTGGTAGGTGACGATCTTACATCCATCAGAGCTCGGTGCTGTCAGATGGGAGACGAGCTGTCGTGATGCTGAAAGTAGCGTTGCTGGACAATCTTGCAAGTCGTTCTGTATATCTGCTTTGATCGTTCCATGCATAAGTGGACCCATGGGTTTCGAATATGTCGATTCATGACCATACTCGAAGAGTAAAGCTGGATCCATTAGATCTTGAAGCTTAACTTTTAAATCTTCCTCCAATGGCTCGCACATTATTCGGAATCCACACTTTTTCGGGACTCCACCTGATACTTTAACACTAAATTGTACATGACTCCCATAAATTTGAACAGGATTGGCAAATCCCGACTGCGTAGGCCTTATGAATAATAGAAACAAGGTGTGATTTTCAACGGGAGTCCATTCACGCTTATACAGCATTTGGCCATTAACTTTTGATTCTATGTGGTATGATTGTGACCCATGATCCTGTTCATCAGTACTATGAACAACACAGAGAACGAATCCAAGAAACTTGTTGTACATGTCCCTAGAAACCCTAAAAGATACAAAACCATTTTCAATAGGGAGGACCCACTCTGGAAACATTGCTTCAGGAAGAATAACATTGTAAGCCTGTTATAAGATAAACAGTTAGAAAGTACCCGAATAGAAGAATTCAATTTTGAGTTTAGTAAGTAATCCTAGCGAATTCCACTCCTGACTAGTTCTATAAATGAGTGGAGATACATTGATCCTTGCTTATAATAATATACAAGTCTCATGTGATAGAAATGATTCTTATAAAAGAATGGAAGCCACCTCCACCATATGCATGCACGTGTAGAACCACTATAGATTTATTTGCTTTTCTTAAGCTTCCTATCTATTGTTTTCTGCTGTTGCAATATACAAGCACACACTGAATCCAGCATACACTGCACATTAATGTGTGTGTGTGTGTGTGAGAGAGAGAGAGAGAGAGAGAGAGAATCTTACTGGGCGAAACGGGTATATATAAATCTCCTTGACAAACTCTCTACCGTCAGAAACATATGGATAGCAAGATCTCCACTCATTTATAGATTTAAGGCCACCTGGGGCTGCAATAATGTATGGTAGACTCAAGACTTCGAAATGTTTGCGCTCAAAGGATGTTGGAAGGCTAGTTATTTTGGTCCCCACCAGATTTAAATGACTCAATTTGGGACAACGGGAATGATTCTCGAGAAACCCCAATTCAGTCAGACCACTTCTAGAAAGGTCTAAAAATTTTAAACTTGGAAGTACGATCTTCATAGATGGATCAGCAGAATCATCGTACTTTGGAAACCTAATGAAGGATGTGCAATCCGAAAGTTCCAACTCTTTAATGTTATGTAACTTGTATATACTAGACGGAAGACTTACCAGATCCTTGCAATCAGATAAGACCAATACCCTAAAAGAAACAAGATTTTCTATTGATGATGAAAGTTCTTTAATAGCAGTCCCTTTTAACGAAAGAACTGTCAGGCTTTCAAGTTCATGTGGAATATCAGGGAACCTTTCCAATTTTTTACAATCTGTAAGCTGAAGAAGCCGGAGTCTTTTTGTCATGAGCACACTTGGAAAAACACCAAGTTGAGAGCACCCAGCTAAAGTCAACTCCCGTAACTTCTCAAGATATGCAATCGACTCATGGGCTTCTACCATGTTTTTACAACAACAGAGAACCAATTCCTCGAGATGTCGAGTATATGAGAGGTCAGGGATACGAATTAGGGACTCGCAATAACTGAGATTAATGTACTTCAATTGTTGGAAGTCCTGCAAATATGGCGGAACAAAAATCTCAGTCAAAGTTACTATGAACTAATTTGCTAAGAATTGCGTGCTGTATTGAGAAATAAGTAAACACTTAGAAACTTTACTAATAATTATAAATCTATACACATATGTGGTAAGAGAATGGATTTAGAAATGACAAATAAAAAAGCTAATGAATATTGGTCAGAAGTGGGCCACGTGGTAAAAGTGTGCCCTGTGTCATGCCATGTGGCAATCAGAAAAATAAAATGAAGCGACATGTGGCAACCACGTGAAGGCAGGCCACTAACAAATTTAAGCCACATGTTATGCCATGTGCCAATTGTAGAAGTAAAGTGAATGTCATGTGGCGAGCACCGAAGTCTGGTTTAGACTATATATAATAGCTTTATGTCAAAAATATATATTCTATCACAATGAATTTTTCCCAAAAATTAAGAAACCTTTTTTAAGCCATTTAAAGACAATGAAACCAACTTTTTAAAACCTTTTGAAGAAAGAAAGTTCATGTATTCAACTCAAAACCTAGCTTTGACTTTCAATTAAGAAACTAGCGGTATACCGTGCGGATCTTGTATATTATTTCTAAACGCACATGCATTACGGGCAAAATTTCTAATATATATTTAATTTCGTCTACTTAGAAATGCTGTTCTGCACAAACTGATTTAAGCATTTAAGAATGCCTTGTTTTACAGCATAATGCATTCAAACCTTAAAAATTCTTTTTCTTCGGCATATGTTGATAAAATTTCTTTGTATTGTGTAGTAGTTTCTAATAAAGTTGTTTCACTTAATTTCTAAATGCCAATTTTGCTGCACGTAAACATATTTCCTACTCGAGTAATTAGGGTCATTTTGAAAGGGGGAAAAAATAAAAAGAGAAGTGGCTTCAAAAACTAGGGAAAGCCACTTCGTTTCGTGTTCTAGTACATGTAATACATATATACACATACAAAAGAAGTAGACAATGAAAAGGTCTGTGTAGGTAAATGCTCACCTTAAATTGTTCAGGCACTACTGTGATACTGGCTTTGCTCATATCAATTCCCACTAATTTCATTGAACCAGAGGACCATTCTGTAATCCAACGAGCACATCCAGGCCATTCAAACCATCTAAGTCCCTTAGGAAGACATAAAGGACCTTGGAAAGAAACCTGCAGGTTGTGCAAGATGAGCACTCTCAACCTTCTCATTTTTTTAAAAGCATCAGGATGGATACACATCTCTGTCCACTCAGGTAGCTTCAACACTATGGCTTTTACAGCACAATCTTCCTGCATATGCGATATATTTAGGTTATACATATTTTTAGTAATTAAAGTCAAAGAAAAGGAGCACAACCTTGGTCGTAATCGTAATTCTTACATTGTCACTGGACAGAACCTCATCAACATCATCATACAACCATAGTCTGCTGTGTCTTCTGGGATCATCGCGACATTCTTGGTTCACAATTTCCTTACCCATCAATTGAATTAAGTCATGCATTTCTAGGATGTCCCACTCAAATCTTATCAAGGGCCTCTTAACAAGAGTTTGAAATCCCACAGTTGTCTCAAGATCACAACTTTCAATAACTTTCTTTGTATACTCCCTTGTCCACCCCCTAAAGAAGCAGGCAATGTGGAGAAAGATTTCTTTCTCATTTTCATCTAGTCCCTCATAACTAATTTTGAGCACATTATTAATGGTTTTGTCAGGACTCCTGGAAAGTTTTATTAGTGTACTTTCCCATACATCTTCTGTTTCACCACATAATAAGGAACCCAACACCTCAAGTGCTAAAGGAAGACCTTTAGCATAATTCAGAGCCCCATTTACTAGATCTATTCTGATTTGGTGCGTCTGAGGAGCGTGCTTACCAAGCAGCTCACGAGCTTGACTATCATCTAGTGCTTTAACATCATACACATGATCTTGATATATCCTCTGACAAGTTAGCAAATGTTTATCTCTTGTGGTAATGATGATCCTGCTCCCATTACCAAACCACTTGCCTTCTCCTGCTAAAGCATTTAATTGGCGCAGGTCATCCACATCATCAAGGATCAGGAGAACTTTCTTGCAACCAAGTCTGCTTGGTATTATATTAATACCTTTATCAGCAGTGGACACTTCTAATCTTTGCTCCAGTAATAATGTATCTTTCAATAATATTTCTTGCAAAGTCACTAGATCCTTGCAACCTTTTGATCTTTCTCGAACATTTGCCAGAAAACATGAACCCTCAAATTGTCTAAAAGTAGAATTGAATAGTCGCCAAGGTTGTCTTCCCTATACCTCCTTGTCCCCATAATCCCACCATCACAACGTCATCATCAGATTCAAGGTTTAACATTGATTTTAGCATAACCACTCGAGATTCTATCCCAACCGGGTGCTTAGCAACATGCAAAGGCATTTGGTCACGATGACAGGAGATCCATTTCACAATTTCTTGTATAAGCTTCGACTCATCTCTGATAAAAACGGAAAAGGAAGTTATAGCATCGTTTTAGCAATTTGAATAAGCAATTACGAGCAATCACTGGCCAACAAAAACAAAGTAGTGTGTCACATTTTTAGATAATTACAGCCAAAACAAAATGTATTCCCCTCTTAGTTGAATTAGAACTCCGAGAGAACAAGCTCAGGATTCAACTTTTAGTCAAACGATTCATGTATCTATCTACATAAGTGATTCACGTTCTTGATTCACTTATTTTTCTTTTTCATTAATTTATGCACTTAACCAAAAGGAGCTATTTAGGACGAACTTTGAACGGCAATTAAGATTGCAATCCGAAAATTATCAAAGAACCCTGAAGCACGCTGTCATTGCCTGACACGGTCTGTATAGACTAATTATCCTGTATCAAGCGTTGCTAACTGCTTTATTCCTTCTGAAGAAGAAATGGGGTAAGTGCAATGACACTACTTAAACATTTTGTCCATTGGTTGATTAAATTTTAATGTTTTATCTTTTTCAACTGAGTTTGTAAATTTTTCAGCTGATAAAGTCCTAATGTCTAATTTCTATTACTGGAAAGAGCCACGTGTCCATTCTATGATTTTTCTTTTTTTTGGTTGAGTCTATTTCATGGTTAGCCATGTGTGAGTAACAAGTTTAACACTAGGTTGCCAAAATTGAAAACATGTCGAACTCAATTGACCCAAACGAAATGCAAACAACTCAAATAGCCCACAAACAAAACGTTTAGACCTTTTATTATACTTTGAGGAGGGCAACAAGGATCCAAAAGAAAGAGCCATAGAGCTTACGAATGAAACAGGGCTTTGCAACAGCCAAAATCAGGATAATATTGTTCCATGCTCAAAAATAGATGTTTTGTTTCCGTCCCAGTGAATTTCAATAAGTTCTTCAGTGCCAAAAATATTGTCGGTGGAAAAAGACTAATAAATTTATGAAATCACCAAATTCTTTTATAACTAGCAGATAACCAACTACTAACTCGCCAAATTTGATTTTCATTAGTTACGGCCTTCAATCTACTAACTTTTATATGAAATTACCAACATAAATTAGAGCTACTTACCAACTTTTGTCATATTAACTAATTACCTACTAGTTTTGAGTTACCAACTTTTACTAATTACCAATGCTATTTGCTCTTTTAATTTCCCAACTTTTCTATTGGATAACCAACTCTCATTTGAGTTACTCACGAACTCATCTTAAAAATTGCCAATCTTAATTAGAGTGACTTACATATTTTTCTACGATTATCAACTAATTATGAGCATCAATTTTCATTTAAAATTACTCACCAAGTTTATTTTTCTTTTAATTATTAACTTATCTTCTATTTTGCCATATTTTTGTTTATCCTTTTAACTATATCTTAGATTTACCAACTCATGTACGAAATTACTAACTTTAACTCAAGCAACTTAAGAATTTTTAGGATTTATAAGATGAAGCATCTATACATTTACTTACAAATTTACAATCATGTGTGAGTTGATTAACTAATTAATTTATTTTTGTGAAAACAATCTTTATACTTACTTGTAAAGATTAGTTTCTTCCACAAAATATGGACTCCACTCTACTTACCCATCATTCAAATTCCAACCGGACAAGCTACCGGCGTTGAAAAGAGCTTCCTTCCATCTCTTCACTTTGTCCGAATCCTTCCCGAACTTGGACTCGTGCTTGTCTAGAGCTCTTCGATAACTCTCTCTTCCCTCTCTCACTTCTCTTGGGTCCACTTTATAAAACACGGGCAGAACGGTGAGGTTCCCTTGCTCCTTGCACTCCATAATCTTCGCCACCTCTTCTAAGCACCACCTTGAGGAAGCGTAGTCCTCGGAGAAAACAATGATTGCAATGTGCGATTCTTCAATGGCCTCCATAAGCATTGGTGATATTTTGTCTCCCCTTTCCAGTTCTTCGTTATCCAAGAAAGTGTATATTCCATTCTGGTTTAAAGCTTGGTAGAGATGGCCGACAAAGTTGCGACGCAGTTCTGCCCCTCTGAAACTTAAGAAGACATCATAAATCCTTTCGGGTTTCAATGAAGAAGCCATTGGATGATGGAGTTTAACAATCGGCAATGACAGTGAGCTAAAGATTTGAAGCTGTGTTTTCTAGGGGTGATTGGGTCCAGGATGGGTAGGTTCCAAACATGGACCCTGTACCCTACCTATTATAACCGGTTCTTGTTTTTTGGATCCTGTTTGCACTGGACCCTATTTTGGAACCACCCTGTTTGGTCCGGTTCCAAAGTCAATCCCCGTTTCCACTGGAACTTGTTTTACAACCGCCCGATATCCTATATGTCTTCGAATTTTACATTAATATGCGAGAAGACAACGTAATCCTCCTAATTTGTATTGAAACATTAAGCACCAAATAATGTGGTTCTGCAACCGTATAATCAGCAACATGGAAATCAACACCCCATTAGTTTATATGTCCTCTAGAGCATGCAGTTGTAATAATGTCCAAATGCTCTATTTGTGCTGACCAATAGAGCAAGACAATCCCAGAGTCCAACAAAATTATGGAAGATCAGACCAAGGTTTTAATTCTTCAAGGGTGCAGGCTGTCCAGAGACCTTGAATTGAACCTACCAACTTCAGCAAACCAGCCTCAGATAAGTGCAACCGAGACCTGCGAGGAAATCGTAAGAATCTTCACATCAGCTTTGAAGAAATTGATGATGGACATGAACTGTACGAAATCAACTGAAGGTCATCAAAGTTGCTTTCCCAGGATATTCCTAACATACCTACTCCAAAAGCTGTATATAAAGATACCTATGATGATTAGATATTGTCCGTGATTTATATATCATCATCAACCCTGTGCTTGTGTGATGGAGGAGATGGGTTAAGCATGAAGAGTTTCCACTGCTTTGCACGTGAAGCTTGCATGGCTTCAATATGCACACATAGCAAAAATACACATAGCAAAAATACAAAGTGTAGTTTCCTCGAGACTACAAGGATGACTCTCTCTCACTGAGCTACACAGACATTGTTTAATCAGCGGTTCAATAATAAACTAGTCCGAGGGGCCTAGTGAAGCAGAAATTCCCCAGGTACTTCCCAAAAACACAGACCCACCAAAGGTCCAAGAGAAGCATATCTCCCAGATTCTACAAGAGTGTCATATAAGAATTTGAGCACCCACAGGATCCTCGTCATCATATATTTCTTTAGGTTATTCCACAGGATAGAGATACAACCACAACCGTATCCCTAAATTCTCATCCTCTTTGTTTTGTCTCTAAGCTGTAACACTTCTGGTCTCTGAGGCCTCCTAAGATATTGCTCATTGGGTCTCTCACCAGTCTCTGTCTCCCTCTCTCTCTCTCAACAGAACAATCTTATATTTTAGGTCAGTAACATACAACCGCAAAGCCTAGATCAGCCAATCCTTCGGAACCGAACCTCCGTCCCTCCCAAAAAAGCAAAGGGAGAAAGGGTTTACCAAAACAATTCAATTTCGGACCCACCTCGCTCTGGAATAGCTGTGTAGGAGTCGGCGAGCTGCAAAAGAGAGGCGATGGTGGTCTAGCGACAAGAAGACGAGAGGCGACAACGAGTTAAGTTGCGTTCCTACGGCGCACCAACAAGAGGCGAACCGGCTAACGACGACGGTGGCGATTGGCGAGGGTGCAGTGGATCTAGGGTTGCTGGGCGCGGGGTTGCTGCGTATAGAGAGTTTCTGCGAACCGCAGGCTGCGAATGAGAGAGAGAGAGAGAGAAAAAAAAAAACTATATCTAAAAACCGGTTCCAAAACCGGTCCGGTTCACGGGTGAGTCTTCACTCGGAACCGGGAACCGGGAACCGGACCGGTTCGCAGCCCTGTTTTTCAGGTGGTTCGGTCTGGGTTCCGGGTAAATCCGGCCCGGTTGCACATTCCTAATATTGGGTATGTGATATGTAGGAGAGATTTCAGTTTTTCTTACTCAAAGCATCAATTATAGGACGAGATTCAAAATGATCAATCACTCCAACTGTCCCACTATCTACGTCACGTGCAAAATATGTGTAGTTGTCCTAGAGACAACGTACCCATGGAAAGGTGAACGGAATTATGTCTCCACACAACAAAATACAAATGAAATTTCTTAATGACTGAACAAATGCTCTAAATGCTAATTAAAATGAAAAATAGCAGATACACATGGGGAATTTTTTAATTTACATACTTCAAAATGTACCAGAAAAATAAGCATTTTTTATGAACCTAATAGTATGATATCAAATCATGCCATGAGGAAAGGACATGTGATTCGATTTAACTAATTATCTGGGAGCCTTTAACGTAGTTATTGGACTTAGAACGATAAGCAACTAAGCCACTAGTCACCTTTTGATGATCATAAAGTTATTGCTGTCAACAGAAGTAACTTGAACATCTTTCTTGAAGATGAACTCCAATGTGCTTTTCCAAATACACATTGATTAATTTCTTAATCTCTAATCAACCCCAAAATCACCCTAAAAAAGACACTACGCTTGAAATAATCCCCATGTCCGAGATAGTACCTTAACAATAGTTGTGGGTGGAAGGGTTAATGGATACGGTTGGTGAATAAAGAAGTAACCGATGTCAGGAAGCATTGCTATTTTCTTTTTCTTGAATTTACAAGGTTCTTGAGTATCTGGCAAGGCATGTATATCGATGGAAATTCTTGAAAGAGCTGAAAAAATGGAAATGAAGGAAGCTGGGCATTCCCTTAACAGTGTTTGCTAGTTTTCCTACCCACACCTTTTTGTTCCAATTTAGTTATGTGAGAAGAGTGAATAACATAAATGTTAGTATGGCTGAGAACAAAGGCTTGGACAATGGCGGATCAAGAAATATAATAGGTTTATGATTTTTTTTTCTTTTTTTTTTGTAATTTTCTCTAATTTGTCCATGAGTATGGCATAAGTTATCTACCATGTGCATTTCTTTTACTTTATTATGAGATATTAGACAATGCATGTCTATGTTAAGGATGCGTTTGGTAGTTTTTACCCTCTCTCTCTTTTTTAAATTACAGTGTGCACTATTACTCATGTTAACTAAATTTTACTTATTCAAGCCCCAGACCACTCAATTATCTAAGAAATCGAAATCTACTTATATTCTAACAAAGAAGCGGAACCAAAAATGTAAAATATAGCCGGGACATTAAGGGGTGATGGAATTGGGGGTAGTTGAGATGATGGTCATAGTGGAGGCGATGTTGAGTTCATGTTTTGGGGACCCTCATGAAAATTGAAGCCGACGCCAGGGATAAATGGATCATGAAAGTTGCTTTCTCCCAATTAGACATGTTAAAATGCCTCATAAATCCATTTTTTGACCCATATGGATGTTAAATAAGTTAGTATATGGTATAATAATATTAAGTAAATAAGTCATAAATAAGTGTCAAACGGATCTTTGTAATGGGACTCACCCGATCGATGAAGAACCGATAGGCAAAAGTCTTGCCAGGCCGAATGGGGTGCGTCGAAGCCCCGCCAATATGCAAAAACCCAACCCCAACATCATCAGTCATCGTTCCCACATGGACTGAACACCTTCACGATACATGCTTTTTGATGTCTTCGTTACTTACCGGTCTCACAACGTCGATCTGGATCGCGAGGTCCTCCTTCCCCAACCCGTTGGTGACCTCGATGACGAGCAGGTCTCCTCGATAAGCCGATATGGTCGGGCCGGGGGTTCATCCGTTTATGGTGACGGACAGCTTCCGGGAGCCCCCTGGCGGCGTGAGCTCGTACTTCGCTACTCACCTGTAGCGTCGTGCCGTGTCCTCCGCCCCCAAAGGCATGGTCTTCAGTACCAGAATGCAAAGCAACCCCGCAAGTAATGGACCCATCTTTTGCGCATCCATATCGAAGAGGCAGAGAGAGAGAGAGAGAGAGAGAGAGAGAGAGATTTGGAATTTTATTGGACAGCCAGCAGATGGAGAGGGCGTTTATAATGGAGACAGGGAGGGAAGTTGGAACCCAATCATGATGATGTGGAATTACATGGGACAGCGAGCGGAAATGTAGAGGGCGTTTATATTAATGGAGAGACGGGAGGAGATTGGAACTGAATCGTGATGACGTGGAATTACATGATACGACGAGCGGATGGAGAAGGCGTTTATAATAATGGAGAGACGGAGGGAAATTGGAATCGAATCGTGATGATGTGTGAAGTTTACAAGCCCTTTCTAGAACTGGCACGAATAAGGTTGCGTGCGTAATTCGACATCTCCTTCCACACGAGCCCCCCGCCACTCCATTGGCTAGAATGATGCTGTGAGTAGTCATCTCTACTAGGATTAGTAAGCATGCCGTGAACGGTGGCACCACTTAAACCACATATCAACATGGTACACCAAGACTTAGAATATGTCGAATCCACTCAACTCAACATAATACTGAGAAACGAAGAAGTGAAAGTGCTCGAGGTACCCGCAGAATGGCGCCAATAACGGTGAAGGAGATGAAACAGAAAGCAATTTGGTTCTCCCAGTTGACGTATTTCCATCAGCTTGAATTACCTGGTTAATGGAGTGATCGTAGGTGTCTTTGCACATAATCGGATCAACCTTATATATAACAATATGCTCTTTAATTCGACATGATAGAATACTTCCATGACCCCGAAATTGTCACCGGCAAGGCCAATAACGATATTAGCTTGTGTGATTCTACTAACATTGATGACTCCGTCGTTTGTGATCAATCAAAGTGCAAGAATGGCTTGTTTGGCTGAACCAATCAGATGGTGCCACAGAACCTCAAAATGTTCCTCTTTTCTATTACAACTAGAGAGAGAGAGAGAGAGATATGCAACTATTCCTACAAATCTCGCAATGGAACCATCATTATCTACAACATGCAACTTACGTAAGAAACTACGAATTTTGTGCTTCCATCGTTTTGAGAAGCCTAAATAGCCCAGCTGCTTCCCTTATCCGTGAAAAGTTTATGCAGAAGGCTTGGACTTCAATCAGGATCTCCTTGACTGCCCAAAATCATTAACATACAGAAGAAGGCAGAAAAACAAATCATGTAAGAAATAGATCATCCCACCAATATCGTTCTACATGACACTGAATATTCTCTTTATTCATTTCGCTATAGCTGGACGGCATACTCAAAACAAACAGCATGCAGATTTCGTTCCATCACATGGATTTTGGTTCATCGTAGAAAAAGAAAAACAGAGCGCTCAATCTTGACCCACATTACCAAAAAACTATTTCAGATGTCATAATCCCTTCAGATATCAAATTCTACAAACGCACGCAGAACACACGGGATTCCACCTTCGAAGGCCCAACAAGAAAAGAAACAGAGGACAATCCAACGCATAAAGGATTCTTACAGTTCTTGAATGTGCCCGATCTCAGGATCTCCTTGACTCTTGGATCTCAACTCATTTTGTTTTACTTTGGTTTCGCGTGGGTTAGCAACCATGGAATCTTTCTTTTCTCTCGCATTCACTGCCCATCGAACTCTCTCCATATATTTACATAATGATGCAAGCCTAGGGGAGGCTTTCTCAAACAATAGGATCGGGAGAGTGACTCGCGCACAAGAAACGGGACGAACAGAAATTTCAGCACTGCGCAAGCTCAGGAGAACAGTCGTATCTTTGTCGATACAGATCGGATCGACCTGATTCCAAAGCCAAATGAACAAAGACTTCTGGATCTACAATTTCTCTGTTTTGGGTTTTCTGAAATAAGCACTGTAGGATAGTCGAAATTGGATTGGAAGTAACGAACAGAACAGGAAAAGATAGGAACTTCGTTGGTTGCTTGAAAGGGACACCAATTCTTCCAGATCGATGACTGCAACTCTTCAAGGATGCAGATTTCGAAAGCTCCGACTCTTCAGGACGGAGTGAAAACTCTTCTAGGTTTTCAAGGAGATGAACTCTACAAGGTTTACGATACTTGCTTCAAAGCAAAGTTTTCATTTATCAAAAGTCATCTGTCTTCTACCAGGAATTGGATGGCTTATATCATCAAAGAAATAAAGATAGAGCATAGAAACTTGAAAGCATTAAAGAGCCTAGGAACTAGAAACTAGAAAAATAATAAAGAGCTTAGGAACTAGAAACTAGTAAAAGCATAATGTCTTCATGGCTCCCAAGGTGTCTTCTTTCAAACTTCTAGAATGGACTCAAGATATCATTATAGCTTCTCGGTTTTATCAAGCTTGAATGCGGGCCGATCTTCTTGGTCAAGAGAGCCGGTCTTCAATGTGGGCTGCATCACATAATCTGGGAAATTGTTAACAGCTTTCGGCACATTACAAGTGATACAGTAAAAAGGAATTTATTTGAATTGGTGATGGTTTATCAAGGATGACAAGACAATAAAAGCTTGTTAAAGTGGTTTGGACAAGTGAAACAATGACCTTGAGATTTACGTCTCACGCTCCAGCCTGGCAAACAAGAAGGCGGTGGGAGTGCGACACGTGTCCGTGTGGGACCCACAATTTCAGGCGCCCATTTTGAAAATTTTCCTGTCTCAGTAGCTCGGAGAAAAGGGTTTTCTATCGCGGGTTCTTTCTTTGCGCCCTTCTCTCTACCCTCGCTCTCTCTCCCCGACGAACTCCCTCTCTCTCTACCCTCGCTTTTTCCGACCGGCGAACCACCGCGAGCAACCGACGAACCAGGAGGATATCGGCGAGACGACCGCGAGCAACCGACCGGCGTGCGACCTCCTTCTCTCTTTGCCCTCCCTCTTTCCGATCGGCGAACCACCGCACCGCCCCTCTGGCTCCGGTTCCAGCCCCGACTCGTCCGTCCCTTACTCTTTCTCTCTCCTCGCGTCTCTGTCTGCCCTCCCTCTCTTCGACAGCGAACCACTGCGCCCCCCTTCCGGCTGCAGATCCGACACCGGCTTGTCCAGGTAATTTCTCGCTTTCTCTTTTCTCTCTTCTCTCTGTCTGACGGTGTGACGGAAGGGATTTTATATGAGTGTAGCGATGCCTGAAAAGTCATTAGTTAAGTTGTTATCGTATGGGTACCAATTTTTACCGTAGGCAAAGCTTTCACTTGGTCCCAAAGATGTCCTGCCTAGAAAGCAAAACATAATTGCAAAGAAGGAAATTGAAAAAAAGAAATAAAGAAGAGTTACGTATAGTCATTGAAGAATGCAAAACAGATAACCCCGAGATCAGAAATGGCCATCCTTCATGAGCTTACTTAAATATTATCTGGTGACAAACTAATGTGAAGTTATAAAAAATAATAATAGTTGGAATTTTGGGTTGAATAAGCATCGAGAACTGTCACCGGTTAAAGATTGGTCATGTCAAAATGGGAAGCGAAGACTAACTGAACATTCTGGCTTTATTTAGCAAGCAAATAGAAGTCTAAAGTTTGTGAACTCAATTTTAGGAAACGGATGCAGCCATTTCATGCATTCTTACGTGTGTATATCTTTATTACAACATGTTTGTAGGCCACGAATTCATACTATTGGATGAAAGGAAGGTGCAACCAAATACCTGATTTGATTGCAATCACAGAAACTAAAATTGGTTCTGAGGAAAGTAGCACTAAGTCCCATGAGGCAAATGAAAATACGCAATGTCAACCACGCAAAAGATGCAAGAGTGGAAGCTTGGCTAACATTGAGATCAAGCACTTCACTGCACTTCACTTCTTCAGTCACCAAAAGTCACTCACAGCAGAAAAAACAATTGATACATTCTCTCAGTGAACTTCACTCATGTGGGACTCACATGTATTGTTACTCGTGTTTATTTTGCAAGCTCTTGCTAGTGTTTACTTGATCAAAAGCTAAGTGCAAAGTACCCTATTCATGCTAGTTTCATACTGCAATAGCTGGATAATTTGAGGCCGTATAGTCACATAAGATTTTGAGAAAATTGAGGTCTTTGCATTCATGAAAGGCCATTCTCAAGAGGAGGTTAAAGACCCATTATAAAATAATTTTTCATATGATAAAAAGCTAAAAATTTTCGATAAACTTGCAAGTTAAAGTTGCAAGTACGCTCATGTAGAATTTTATGAAACCTCATTAGCTAGATGTGGAACTAATCTTAAACCTATAGGGAACTTTAGAGTGTGGTAATTTTTTTTTTACCAAAAAGTAGTGAAATCCAAAAGTTTGACAGATGTTGTGATGCTAACAATGTAGGATTTTTGCACTTGTCTATCAACCAATTGTTAAGTATTTAATTTGGGTTCTGGGCAATTTTTTTGGTATAGTAGCCTAGTGGGAGACAATCATTTGTATCCTTATCAACTTATGAGGCAGAGTATAAAATAGTAATGATAGTGACCCGCAAAGTCTGAGAGATTTAGACCTAAGTTGTTGGTTACTTCATACACTCCTTTGATTGGCTTTATGTCTCATGGAAATTGCCTGCTTTCATATTCAAGGAAAACATGTCGAGTTTGACTGCCATTTTATTAGAGAGAGTACTTGAAGGTAAAATAGAGGTGAAGTTGTCGAAACAGAAGCAAGTTCTTTCCCTCTGCAAAGTTGGCAACATTCAGAGAATACTTGGCTTGATAGCAAAACTGAATTAGGTTGGAAGGAGTGTTAACAATAACAACCAACTTGCTGGCTTCTTGAAGAGTTTAATCTCTCCCCATGAGGAAGGATTTTGTGGAGTTGGTCTTTCGGCTTTAATCTTCTTTAAATTTGGCCTTTCACTTACGTGGCTATGTGGTCTCTCCTGTCCGAGTATTTAGTTATGCAACTGATATCAAAGGGGTCGTTTGCTTTTAGTTTTTCAGCGAGCAAACACAATCAAGAAGCTAGCAAGCATTTTTGGAATAAACACTGTGTATGCAAGCAATTCTGGCACATATAGGCTTTGCAGGAGAGAAGTTAACTGAAAGAGAAATAGAGATGAAAGTGGCTTTGAGTGTCCGCTGCGCAGTGGAGTGTGTAATTGGAGTACTGTGTGCACAGATGCTTCATGTTTCTTTATAAAAAAATTTCAGCTTATGGTTTCATTGCGCACCTTCATTTCAAGTAGAACATGCCCTCTGACAAATGGAAATTCCCATGGCACCACAATCATATAGTTTGGTTGACACCACATTACCACATTTGAGCTGTGGAGGATGTAAGATCTTCTGTGTGTTGAGGTTGGTACTCGTTACAACTATTAGGCTCAAAGGTTGTCCATAGCAAAAATGCATCCATGCATTATCATCCCTTTTCAGGGAAGCGTTTCATCTAGTTTCTGGCTTGTGTTAATTTGTGCATCTCTGGTGCTGTTTCATAGGTACTCAATGCATAAATTTCTTTATGGTTTTTTGTCGTCTCATTTGACTTACAATTCTCTTGTGGCCCATTGTTCCCTAGGGAGAAAGAATTGGCTGCTGTGAAGATCAATGCAGCTGACGTTGATATAATCGCTAATGAACCTGAGGTCAGTTAGCTTATGCCATGTGCTTGAACGCATTTATTCTCACTGGCCTGAGCTTTCTAATATTGTATGGTAAATTCTGAAAACAGCTGGACCGGAAGGTGGCTGAAAGGACTTTATGTGAGCATAAAGGTGATACTGTTGCTGCAATTCGTTCCTTGCTTCAATAAAGAATTGGTGGCACGAAAAATGGGATTTGTGATTTTTCTGAGGACATAGCGACTTGCCCATAACATTGTCCAAGTAGGATCAAAAAGCTGTATGAGTCGTGCTTCTTTTGGGGATACATGACTTGCTTTCTGGAGATTGTTTGTACTCTCGCCGATTTTGGTTGCTAATGTTCAGCCCTGCATTTTTGCCCTTCCATGTAGTTCATGCTGGGACTTTTGGACGGTACAAAAATCATGTACAATTTCGACGAACAAAAAATCATAAATCCACGAGCCTATGCTCAATAATGTGAGGTTGATTTCTGATACAAAGCTTCGAAGAGTTGTTGGGTTGTTGCCTGGTGGGATGGCGACCCTAAGTCCAAGCTCATTAGACTGAATTTAATTCGAGAAACTAAAGCATCAAACTTTCTGGAAAACTGAAGACCTTTGATTGCATGTAAAATTTTGTTGAAGTAGCCCCTGGCACAATCGGCTAACGACTGTAGAACAGGCATGGATATCTTCATTGATGGACTTCCATGGGGCGAACAACATGGGCTAACAGCGATTTAGAAGCAGAATCTGCCTTGAGCTTTAGTAGTGCGCAACCCCTGTTACCATTGCAAAGCTCTGTTTCACCACTAAGAGCCATCAAAGTCAATTTGATTTGTACAACTTTATGATGAGAATCTAATGTTCCCCTATAAATGTATCACAAACAAATGGATGGCAATGCCTAATGTGCTCAGCCTCCGATCTCCACAACACTTTGCAACATATCTACAAGATCCTTTGTGACTTTTCCAATAAATGCACAAAAGCGACATACAATCGTCCTAGATCCACCCACAATTGAATTGCTCAAACAAAGGACAAACATTCTATCCTCTCAAAATGGTCCCAAAAATATGGTCGCCAAATTTCATGGTCCAGAAGCAGCAAAGCGAACCGAGATTGGTTGGCAACATCAACTTCCTGGCAAATAGCCAGGTTTGCTTGGACTGTTCACCAATGTAATGAATAGACAAATCCTCTTGATGCATCGGATGGTTCACGTTTCCCTTGGAGTGTTGTCGCCGGCAGCAGAGCGGGAAGCCTGGAATTGAAGTGCGTTCTGTCTCTGCAAATCTTTGAATCTTTCCAGTATTTCCTAAAACGTCGGTCGGCACTTTGGATCACTGGTTAGGAGAAAATGCAGTTCTCACATCAGTATCGAATTGTAACAAATTGACAATTTTTGTCCTCACAAAAAGGAAAAAAAAAAAAAAAAAAAAAGGCTCCTGAATGACATCAACTTATGCCAGAAGAAAAAAAGGTCATGAAACTGCCTAACTACAAGTGGTAAATGTCGAATGCTCATCGGAGATAGAGCATCATTTTCTGTGTCCAATTCTATTGCATCAGTGACCAGAAAAATGCTTCTCCATTTTCTACCCAAGATGAATGAATTATCCTTTGCAGACTCCATGCTTCTGTTTAGTGTACTTAGGGCTTGATAAACACTAAAGGAGAAGAAGCACCTGTGCCAACAGTTCTCAATTATAGATGCCCACTGTGGATCAACATCATGAGGGATATCTAGCCGCTGATTCATAAACCCCACAGCACCAATTACCTGCAAGTATCCTGAGTAAAGCATTGTTCAAAGCATTCCGAATAATAGATTTCATGTAATTCCTAACAGAAACAAAAGGGAGAGAAAAAGACGGCAGATCGGGCATAGTCATTCAGCCCCCCTTTCATGTTCACATAAAATGTCGCTAAAAACAAAGCCTGCCAAGTCCATCTCCACAGAGAAGTGAAAAAGAGATCCAAGACGCCACGATGCCTTTTTCAATGGATCTTTTTTACTGATCGAAAAGGTGCAATTGTCAGACGAAATGGAATGTGGTGACAGAAAAGAAAAAAAAATACCTGCGCTGCATTGAGATTATCCCACGGGATCTTCTGGGTGGCAATTTCCCATAAGACCACTCCATAACTGTACACATCAGATCTGGAGATGCAGAGAAATATTAGAAGTAAATGAGGATACCAAATCTATCTTTAGATAGATAAAGGTAGTAGTCTTCAAAATAAAACTCAACAGACAAAAACATACTTCTCGTCTGAGGCTTCATTACGGAGAACTTCCAGTGCCATCCACTGAGGCTAGAGAAAAAGAGAGAGATCGCAGGTCAAGTCAGCCAAGAATTATAATTTCAGATAGTTAAAGAGGAAAGTTACAAATGATGACTAATAAGAGTTATTGAAGAAATAGTAAGTAAAATTTTCATACCGTTCCCTTCCCAGTTTTTGTTGTGAGATATGCTTTAGATTTCAGACGTGACAGACCAAAATCACTCACCTAAATTACAATTTTAGCAAATCATAAATGAGCTCATAAGCAAAAACCCATATATGGCATCTAAAAAAAGGGATATATCTTGAAACAGAAAGACGGAACTCTGTAATTGTAGCCACACCTTCACATTTCAATTCTTGTCAACTAAGAGGTTCGAGGACTTCAAATTATGATGAATGATAGGTGGATTGTCATGATGCAGATAATTCATGCCCCTAGCCTGAAAAGTATCCAATTCAATAATTAAACGTTAAAAGCAGCAAGATAACATACAAGAGATAGTAGAATTCAAATAACTGACAAACTCTGGAGGCCAAAAGTTCACGGGCCAAGCAGTCTCGGGAAGTTAGGAATGCTAAGGTTCAAGACACTCGTCTCAAATTTTTATCAGCATGAAGGTAAAATGTACAAGGTAAAATGTACATTTAAAAGATATCAACAAGAACGAAAAGAGGGCAATATAAAAAGGAGCAAAACAAACGCTGACAGGGAAACAGATGAAAAAAAAAAACATTCAGGTGACCAAAATGTAAAACACTGCACCTACAAGAGGATGAATTTGGTTACATGCTGAATGTACATGTGAAAGATATCAACAAGAACAAAATGAGGGTGGTATAAAAAGGAGCAAAACAAATGCTCACTGAGAAACAGATGAAAAAAAAAACATTCAGGTGACCAAAATGTAAAATACTGGACTTAGAAAACAATGGATTGAGTTACACGAATAAGAAGCAGATACTTACCACATCCAAAGCCATACGAACACGGCGTCTCCAATCCAACTTGGCTGTGTTCCTCTGCAGTAAGCAAAACAAACTTCCACTGCATCAACACACGTAACAACTGTTAGTTCCATAGAGACGGGATATTGACAGAAATTACAATCACTGAAAACTAATAAACCAGACATTACAACAAACTTTAACATGATGCACCATATAATCATTTTTAGAGCCTTTTCGGAGTATGTCCTACTGGCATAATGAATAGCCAGACCCAAGATTAAAGAAAAATTACAGGCGAAAAGCATACTACTAATGACTCTTCAGGCATCGTTGAACTCCTATAAAATCCCTTCCGTCACACCGTCAGACAGAGAGAAGAGAGAAGAGAAAGTGAGAAATTACCTGGACAAGCCGGTGCCGGATTTGCAGCCGGAAGGGGGGCGCGGTGGTTCGCTGTCGAAGAGAGGGAGGGCAGACAGAGACGCGAGGAGAGAGAAAGAGTAAGGGACGGACGAGTCGGGGCCGGAACCGGAGCCAGAGGGGCGGCGCGGTGGTTCGCCGGTCGGAAAGAGGGAGGGCAGAGAGAGAAGGAGGTCGCACGCCGGTCGGTTGCTCTCGGTCGTCTCGCCGATATCCTCCTGGTTTGTCGGTTGCTCGCGGTGGTTCGCCGGTCGGAAAAAGCGAGGGTAGAGAGAGAGGGAGTTCGTCGGGGAGAGAGAGCGAGGGTAGAGAGAAGGGCGCAAAGAAAGAACCCGCGACATAAAACCCTTTTCTCCAGAGCTACAGTACACGAAAATTTTCAAAATGGGTGCCTGAAATTGTAGGTCCCACACGGACACGTGTCGCGCTCCCACCGCCTTCTTGTTTGCCAGGCTGGAGCGTGAGACGTACCCAATATTTTCTCGGGTTCTGCCAGGGGAAACCATGTAGGGATCCCTTGTTCGTAAAAGGCTATAGCTATTGTTGTCAGGTGTTGGGGATTGCAAATTCATTTTCATGATTACCATTGAATTCAATGTTGTATCATATTATATTATTCTCTATATGCATGCTAATTAGCTAATCTAATAAAATTGGTTTTGTCCTTTAGAATGCACTGCGGCAACAACAATTTGTTCGAGAAGTTCCAATACAATACAATCTCTGCAATGAACCTTGGTATGTTTTATTTTCCCATTTGTTATTTCCAGCAGTTTGTCTTCTAGAGAGTTGAGCTTTCCAAGCACCATAATCTAGGAATTTATACCTTCTGTTTTGGTTTAGCATGTCGGAGGAAGCTGCCCTTGTCAATTTTATGCATAAGTACATACGTATACTCTCAATTTCTGCTGGCTTGAAGAGCCCCATGCTGTCATCTCTTCACTCCCGCTTCTGGAGCTTATTTTGGATGGAACCCCTTGACCTTTTGAGCGACACGTCTTTTGTGTTCTTACCACCAATCACATTCCTGAAAGGATGGGAATGGTCCGTACTGATCTCCCCGCACTCATGCAACTACATGTGGGAATAGAGGAAAATTGGGCAAAAGATCTAGTTTTCCAAGGAAAATCGTGTAAAAGATATAGTGGTTCATAAAAAAGTATACCATATCACATGTCACGTGTATCAAATTTAGTCAATGGCTAATTGTGCACCTAAAGAATTAACCTTGCCATCGCCTAAGGCTACATGCTTAAAATAACCTACACACTTAAAATCACCAACTTACCCATTTTTGAAAAGTTAAGGTTAACATGCTTGATTAATTGTAGCTTGCAGGACGAGGGCCTGTTATGTATTTTGTCTTGGTTGCGCATGCTTAGGTTATTAACTGGTCAGCTCTAAGTCATGTGCCTCTATCTTGCTTGCTAAGATTCTGTTCATTTGATTAGTGGTGCTCTGATAAATTGCAAGTGCTTTTTTTGTAGGATTAAAGATTGCCTGAGCATTGTCGCGGACAAGGGCCTGAAAAAGCCCCTATATACATCTGCACGTCTGAAAATGGGAGAAGTGCTCTATCTGGAGACTCATTCCTGCAGGTACCATATTTCTTGCAGAGTATATACTTAGCATCATTCATAGATGTTTGTTGACAATTGATTATGCACGCTGGGACAGTCTATGGTAAATCTTTATGTTACTAACTGCCTTTCTGGAATATGAAACCTCGTTTCATGGAGTTTGTTTCACACGATTGATACTGCATGTATCTTCTGCTGACCTTGGTCTGATAAGTGTGAGTATGGAGCAGACTTGTTGTGTGGTATACAGGGACTAGTCTACTGAAATTTAAACCTTAGTGCCAAAACTGAGTTGCCGATTCTGTTAGAGACCTTTATTTCTCAGAATGTTCATTGCATCTATGGTTGGCTTCACTTTTAACTACAAATTGCAGAAAAATATAGGAATGACTCGAATGCTCAGGCACAAAGCATAGTTTCACCTGGATTATTCATTAGCAATGCAACTTCTGAGCGAATTTTTTTTCTTGTTGACTTATTAAAGTTATGAGCTTTGTTTCACTGGAGAAAAGATGGTCAAAGCTACTACCGCTTCTTAAAAGCATGAAGCTGAGACAGAGAAATCCCAAAATCACCACTCACATTCTGTGAATGGAGAGAGAAATGACGCCGAAAATACTGTGATCGATGTGTTTCGGTGGTCTCGATGTAAAGCCTCTTCCCCAGAAAGTTATGCGTTCAGTTGGAATTCCTCTGCCCCTGAATATCTGGAGGTATTATTAGCATTATTATTGAGTTTCCTTTCTTTGGATTTTGCATGTGTGCTTTGCATTTCTTGGACTTGGAAGATTCCCAGTACCTTTTGCTAATTTCAACATTCCAGGACATATCTCACCTTGTTACAATAAGCTTAGAGAAATCACGTGCTCTTCTTCCCTCCATATTTAGCGTACATAAAGTGAAATCCTCACCATGTCAGTTCATGTCATTTATCGCTGGTTTGTATAACATTTTGCCAAAACTACATGTCTCACTTGGAGAATAGAGTATTGCTAGCTATAGTCTGTACATTTGCATGATCCTTGTTCATGTTCTTAATTCAGATGCCGGTCAAATTGGTGATATAAGTATGCAGCAGTATACTCACAAGAAATAAAGTGATCTGTTTTTTCGAGGAGAAAAGAACGATAGGAGCCCAAACTTTAACATTGATCTATCTACCCTTCTTGAATAGGTATTGGAGGAGAATCTGGACTGGGAGGATGTGCAGTGGTCACAAACTGGGGCTTGGATAGCTGGAAAAGAATACTTGTTTGCTCGGGTGCATTTTCTGTCATTGAATTAGCCCTGGTTGTAACTTTTTTATTTCTGTCCTTATTTCATACGCTTCCTGTGGAGATTCTGGATGCATATTGATTTAAATTAACTAGAAAGTGTATTGGACTTTATCTTGAGTTATTTTGTGGATAAGATCTCTAGAAAAGCTAGTCTGACCACAAATTAGCCTGTAAATATGCAATATCCTGGAGTCATGTAGGTTTGGCTTGTTATGTAAACCATTTGTTTGATAAATTGACATGTAATTCAGTTTTCATGTCTTGGGAGTTCTGTAGCATTCAGCAGAATGTTGGAGCTAATGCATCTTTCTAATCCAATCGATTTTGGTTTCAGGCTCACTTATGTTGAGAACTTACATCTTTTGGAATGTAATATTGTAGAACCACTTCACATCATCGGCCACACCAGCGAAACTTGTGAATCGAAATCAAAATCCTCTTAGTCATGCAAGAAGAATACTAGTTAGGCTAGCGATCCTGGAATTTGAAAATTAATTTATCTTTCGAAAGATACATATGCTATTTCTTGGAAATTTTCGTTCCTTACCTGAAGATATATTGTTCTCCAAATTCACATATGAAATGTTTTTTTCTTGATAAATCAGATGAGTCTTGGTCCTCTTATTTTTATGAATCTGTCTCTATAGTTCGTCTAACTACTAATGTCTTTCTAGTACAATATGCCGAGGTCCTTAAGGTTGGGTCTCTATTCAATCATTCAAAACTCTTATAGGTATAGGCTATGAAGCATTGATACTCTTCAAGAGCCTTTGTGTCGTGTCAAACATTTCGACACATGTCCGACACTCTCGGATACTCTCCGACACTTGGTCAACTTTCTCGACACTTTCCGATACTTGAGTCAGAATTCTGACATATGAGTTTCCGATACGTAATTCCGATATCAATGTCAATTTTAAAAACTCAATAAATGAGAAATCAATATATATATATATATATATATATATATATATATGAAAAATAAAATACAATAATAAAAATAATAAATTGAGAAAAAAAGAAAAATTTAGTTTTCTTCTCTTTTGATTCCTACTTCCCGTGATACACAATTCACCCCTTAAGTTTTTTTTGTTCTCTTCCGACAAATCTAACATGCGAGTTTAGAATATGGATCACTTGTTTTTTCTCCAAGTTTTATGAATTATTGAAATAGAGTTGAATTTGTCAAATTGAAACAATGAATGATATTAATATATGGTGGGTTAATATTTTTAATGTATATTCATTCTAGGCTTATTTATTTATTTATTTATTTATAAATTTGATTGAAATAATCATAAACATGATAATTTATTATATACATATAAAAATATATATTTAATATACAACGTGTTCATGTCGAATTCTCTATTTTTGAAAAACGACATGTCGATGTGTCGTGTCGTGTCGCGTGTCGGTGTCGGTAATACTTAAGGGTATAGGCCATGGAAAAGAAGTGTAGCAGAGATGCTAAAAATTTGATCATACAAATTATAGTACTCACAAGTTTGTACATCGTCTTTGATTAGTGCTACATGGAAGATTTTGTTATTTTCTAGAGTACCATATGCAGGAGCTACTTTTTCAACTGCAAAAATGAAAACGTCCGTTCTAAGGTTCTTGTTTGCTCAATTCTAGTTTCTTGTCAAAGTCAGTTGTTCAAGCCTTCAAGGCATTCGCATGTCTCTCTTAATATTAAAAAAATATTAAAGGGTGAGACATAAAATGATCAATAATAAACTAGGAGTGGATAATTCGAGGGTATCCATTCAGAACCATAACAAAATGCTATTGGCAATAATTTGTAAATGGGGGTGGAGAAGCAATGATAAATATACATTTTGTGTCTCGTTAGTCCAGTTTCTTCCTGCCACAACACTGCTACCATCGTCAACAATCACATAGCTCTTCAATCAAAGGGTACAATATGAAATCATTCACTAATTAAGACTGAAACGCTAATTATCTTAATTAGAAAATGAAGTAACATATGTGAAATGCACCCGGTTACTAAAAACATCTTATCCAGTTGGAACTTCAAGGCTGTCCGACAAAAGCTTTGCCTTATGTTAAAAGAGCAAGGTCTTGTTACTTGTCATGAGAAAAGAAACATGAGGACAAGAGTCAGAAATTCTCTCATGCATGTGTCACGGGCCAAGAGTTTCCTTGGCCTCAAAACGACCTGTGCGGCCAGACCAGCCTTCCTTCTATAACTATTCCAACGAACGATACGATGAATAGTTTCTTTGTACGAGATCGTACCATGCCTAGCTTCGCTCGAGCGTTTAGTCTATCGAGTGAGACAGCAGATCTCTTTAGGCTCAACAACTGGTTTCAGCTTGCCTTGGTCTCGTCAGGAGAGTGGCATTAGCTCCCGACTAGTTTGTGCACAGGAGGCCAACCTCGCCTCAGAGCTCCTAAGTGATCTAATCCTTTTATCCTAGAATTCCTAACACCAACCGTCTTGATGCTACTTCCACGGACCAATTGTGTTCATCCCTTCTGTCTCCTCACTCTTCACTCAATAACCCCAAGCACCATTCATAAGTGTCACGAGTATGGGAGGATTCATGGACCGTGATATTCTCCCCCACTCAAATTCGCAATGCCCTCGTTGCGATCTATTTTGTCGCTTCCTTGCGTCTATTAACCATTGATGCGTCACTTTTGGGATTTCACATCGAATGGTCATACTCGCCAAACAAAATAGGTTTTGCTCCATTGTTAGCCTCTTTTGATCTCAACTGCTTGGCCCTTCTCGGTCACTTGTCCTTTCTTTGCCAAGTGTGGCATTTTCCGCCAACCGCATCTTTTGGCAGCACCATTTTTGCCTACTAAGTATCTTGACCCCAGCCAATCAAATGGAGGTTCTTTCCTTGTTGAAAACGTGGCAGTAGATCTCTTCTTCGAATTCACTAATCGATTCAGGAACATTATCCCTATTCAGCGAGGATTCAGTTCTTCTCCAACTCCCTATCAGCTTGGCGAGGAACCGACTTGTCCTAGCACCCATTGCCATCCTAGGAGCAGAGAGCCGCGCTTCATTTGAGCATCTTTTGCCCCGGCGATTCACTTTCCGCCCACTAGGACTTGTACCACTAGTACTTATCAGTTCGACCCGCATTGGAGTGAGAAGTTCAATTCTCTCACTCACCCATTTACTAGAGGGATTCCAACTCTGAAACCATTTGTCATGGGTCGAGAGTTTTCTTGGCCTCAGAATGACCCGTGCAGTGCCTGGTGAGCGGAATTTGCCAGGCTAGTTTTTTTCTATAGCTGTTCCAATGAACAATATGGTGAATCGCTTCTCTGTACGAGATCATGCCACCCCAGTTTCGCTCGGGCATCTAATCCATCGAGTGAGGCAACAGATCTCTTTAAGCTCAACAATTGGTTTCAGCCTGCCTTGGCCTCGTTAGGAGAGTGGCATCAGCTCCAGTTTTTGCACGGGAGATCAACCCCACCATCAGAGCTCCTAAGTGATCTAATCTTTCTATCCTAGAATTTTTAGCACCAACTGTCTTGATGCTACTCTCACGGACCAGTTGTATTTGTTTCTTCTGCCTCCTCACTTTTTACTCGATAACCCTAAGCACCACTCACAAGTGTTACAAGTACGGGAGGATTTACGGACTGTGACACATGCTTCATACATGCATACATGCAATTCAAGAGGAAATCAACATCCACTTGCCAGCAGTAGAAATATTTTAACACCAATATGTAGCTACCAATGGAACGAATGCATGTCTTATATATTTTTTGATCAAGATCCCTTAGGTCCTGTATCATATACTCCTCACAAACTTCCAAGCAATGATTATCACCACATACTCATGTTGTAATACAGATGAAAATCCCAAGTAACTATTGAACTGATATGGCTCTAACAACATTAAAGCAAAAATTGTCACGCCCCGATCCTCGGACACGCGCACATCCTTCTCCTTGGTCGATTTTATAAAGCGATATCCCAGGACTATGTATTACCGACCCTTTCTTTTATTTAAGCACATGCGGAAGCAGTTATAAATCCCCAGACAATAAAACAATGAGATAGGAAAGCAGGCCATATTTTTCATATTGAAATTCACAACCACACTTTCTGTAACAGCACAACTCATAGTATATTTACAATACTATTCACAACATACTTGTCTCACACCTATCTATACTAAGACAGGGTTCACAAAAGGGATGGGATCTTAATCTACATCCAGGTTATATTCAAGATCTCTCTCTGGATCTTCTTCTTCTTCAAAAGTCTTTCTTCCCTTCAGGTTCCCCTTCCTTAGCTTCTCCTCAGGGTCTGAAATGGTTATTCAATAACCAATGAGACCACGTCTCGGCGAGTCCTACCCACTAAGACTCGATTAATAAACTAATACGCCATACGGTTGCCTAAGCACAACACGAGTCGAGGACTTACCTTAGCCTCGGTTCCAACCTGCAATTCAAGGTTAAACACGAGATATTCAAACAATTCACGACATCCGATCAAGCATTGATCAATCGACTAAGTCGATTACATGTCAGCCAGACCCTTTCTAGGTCATTCCCACTCATACCACGCTTTCTCAGTGGTGTACTCATTCACCAAATCACATGTTTCTCGGGCGTCGTTTTCGCCAATGACATACCGATCACCGACACCGTGCGTTCTTTAAGGCGCCGTTTTCACCGATGATAACCTTGATCACCGAACCACGTGTCCTTTCAAGGGCGCCGTTTTCGCCAAGGTGACATCGGCTATAGACAACATCGTGCGTTCTTTAAGGCGCCGTTTTCACCGAGTGATATTCCCATAATCACCGAACCACGTGTGCCCATAAGTCATTTACGTGCGTTCTTTAAGGCGCCGTTTTCGCCAGTGATACTTCCAATCACCGAACCACGTATGTCCAATAATATCGTACCTGACTGGTCTCACCATTCTCCCTACTATATAGCCCATCAACGTCTCGCTATATACCCATGCTTGGCCATTACCAATCAAATACTCAATAACAAACAATTTAGGAAAATTCCTAAAATTCCACAATAAATTCAATTCCACACAACGTAGAGCTCAAATAAATAAACGGTCTGCACCACGACAATCAGCACGAAATTCCGTTCACCGGCCATCCCGGTTGAATTTCCGGAAAAATAATTAATTAAATAATTAATTTCGAAAAATAAATAAATAAACATAAAAAAATCCAATTTAGGCCCATATTGCCTGATTGGAGCCCGAAACGGGTCGGGAAAAATCCCGAGATACATTCAATAAATAACCAAACATTTCTACTTGCTAATAACTAGGTCTAACCACCTAACATGCATTATTAAGTCACTAATTTAATTGTTCTAACCTAACCTAACCACCTAAGTGCATGTAATTAAATCTAACCAACCCTAAGACATAATTAGCAAACTAATAAAGCATTAGTGAGCAAAACTCACTTGGTAAAGCGAAGATCGAAAACCGCGACGGCGGCCGAATTCCAAAATTTCGGCGGCGACGATAGACACTCGAGCCGGGCCTACAAGCCTCGCAAGCCCACAGCAAAAGATGGGCTTGGGCCAGACTTGATTGGGCCTACTTCTTGGGCTGCTTCGCGGGCTGAGCTGAGCTGAGTTTCATGGGCTAAAGCTTGGGCTCGGACCTGCTGAAAACAATTGCGAACCGGGCTGAGTTGCGCTGAAATGGCTAAACCGAATGGGCCTCACTGAACTCACGGGTTGGGCAAGAAAACTCAAAGGAGCTTCTAGTCTTGTTTGGAGGAGCTGGGTTGAACAAGACTGAACCGGGCCTATCTTGCTGTAGGCTTCAAGATGCGTGCTTCGGTGGGCTGGGCTGTTAAAATTCACAGGCAAGAGGAGACCGAAACTGCTGGGCCTCAGTGAGCTGTTGCACTTCGCTGGATTGAAGAAGTTGGGCAGCATCTTCGGTCGAGCAGCTGGATCAACGAAAGTGGAGCAGGCTTCAATTAACAGGATGGGTTCGCTGGCATCAGTGGGACGCGCGGCTGCTCCGCTGGGATTTTCGACCGTGGAAGCTGAACGAGAAGACACGGGTGTGCTGGCAGAGATGGGATGAGGATTCGGTGAGACGGCGTGGTCTTCTAAGGGGGCTTCACGGCGTTAGGTTGGCCGAGCTTGGAGTCAACACAGCGGCAGCCTCAGACGCGTGGGCAATCCACCCGATGGAGGACGCCGCGGCTTGATTCTGGAGTCAACAAACCAGCATGAAGACACGACGTGGTGGAGCAACTTCGGTGGATGATGAGATCGATGGAGCTGCAGGCGTGGCGCATGGAGAAGCTTCACGGTCAATGATGGGGCTTCGCTTGAAGCTTAGTTGACTCGGACGTGGCAGCTTGGAGAGAAAACTCAGTGGAGGCATGGGTTGAAGTCGTGAGGGGCTGCTGAAGGTAATTCGGTAGAGTGAGTCAGCGTGGGGAGCTTCGGTGGAGTGAGGGAGTCAACAAACCGCCTGGAATCCTTGCTAAGTTGACTAAAATTTCGGTGGTGCTTTGGTGGGGAAAGATGGAGTCTTCGCTGGTGGGTTTCGACAAGTGAAGATTGACTCAGCTTGGGGTTTCGTTCGGTGGGAGACGTTGGCGTGGAGCTGCAGTATTTACGGGCAGAGAAATGGAGAAACTGAGGTCGGCAATGAAGCTTGCCCCTGCTGGCCTTCTCCCTTCCTGGTTGGAGGTCGCACGCATGGAATGGAGAAGAAGGCTTAGACGATCAAGGAGAGAAGCTGTTCGGTTGAGGGGTATGAGAGAGAGAGGTGGATAGCTATGAGGAGTGAGGGCTCCACTGAGGTTTGATATTTTCTTAAATATCTCCCTTAAATCAATCTAAACCAAGTATAAATACTTGGCGCCCATTAGCCATCAAAATGTCCCATATAACCTCCCAAGTGGTCCATTCTTTGCAGGGTGTGGGGATGTTACAATTTCCTAGCAATGACTTCAATTGCACAACCACTCCCTCATGATTCACTCTTACTTGGCCTCTATAAAATTAATCAATGTCTCCATGCTCCAATTGTTATTTTTCACCATCCAATAGCCCATCTTGCATCCCAATTTCACAATAAAAACGGTCCTCTACAAAATTCCGATTAAAATGTCCCTATTTATCCAGTCGAAATTAAATCCCGAAAATCTGGATGTCACAAAAATAGCAACTAATATGAGAAACTACATGTTGCTCGTTTTAGCATGTCCTATATTTGGTACCTCGAAGCTCATATTTCATTAATCGGGTTTCACTCAAGATCTTCAAAAGTTTCCAGGAGTTTTGGCTTCTAGGTCATTCTCCTTCATAAACGTAGTGGCACGGAAGGATAAAAAAGAATCTTAGACTGTTGCCAAGGCCTCATAATTCAGAATAGAAAATTAGCTTCTTGTGCTTCTGTGACTATTCTATTGCATAACTTATGCAAACTCGTGATTGTTGATACCTAAATTTTTGCCTAAAAATATTTCATCTAGGTGTTAAGTATATATATATATATATATTAAATGGAAGATTTTGTCCTAAAAAAATTAAAATTAAAAATTAAAAAAATCAAAATAATTATAAATATTATAAAAAGAAAAATATTAAAAAAAAGAAAAAAAGTTGTTGGAGCTGATGATTTGAATGTGACTAGCCAAGGCCAAGAGGTCGATTGGAATTAAAGCGGCAAGCCGAGGCCAAAATGCAATTTTCAAAAGTTGAGGGACCAATTTGCAAATTTTACAAAATTTCACCCGAGCCCTTAAATCATCATCTTAGCCCCCAATTAAGTTGAAATTGAGCTTGGGTCAGGTCAAATCAATCAAATCGGGCCAAAAGGACCAAATTTGCATTAAATTGGGTATTTTCGGATAAACAAATGGCTAATTTTGAGGGACTTTCTTGCAAAATTGGGTGGGCACAATTGCAAAATCTGGTCGAGATCTTAAAATACTATATATGAACTTGCTAATTGATTAAGAACTGCAGCCAAGTTGATGGATTAAAGCACCAAAACCAGCTGTCAAATCTCAGTCCATGATTTAGCCTCATTTCGGAGCTACTAAGTAAGCTTATTTGTGGCCCCACCATATCCTACTCAGCATCTCAATCAGCTTGATCTTTACACGTGATGGAAGACCATATATAGCAATGTAAGTGGACAGAAATTGGCCAGGGATAAGCTGCTAAAAGCACGGGAAAATCGTAGCAAAGTCCATACACTCAACAGCTGCAGAAGTTAAAAAATTTGCTAAGTCAGAAGAGTAGGTGAACCAGCTTAATTTGCATGCTTGGTAGGTGGACAAAAGACCGACCAAAAATCCCTTAATTCATGGGATAAGGTCATTGAAGCAAGGTCTTTCAAGGGATGAGAGGAAAGAGACGAGAGAGAGAGAGAGAGAGAGAGGGAGAGAGCTCGGAATCGTTCCCCAAAGACACCTTCAGAAGCAACTCCAGAAAGAAAAAAAGCTCATAAATTCCAAATCAACATTCAGAGAGAAAAGTGAAATTCACAAGCTTGTGGCCAAAATTAGCCAAAAACTTTAACTAGAGAGTGAAGCTTCACTCAAATATCTTTCCATCCATAGGTCGCACGTCTCAAATGGAGTTCGGGAAGGTCTCCTAAAGCCCCCCGAAAACCACCCTCCTAGCGGGCCAAGAAAGTCCGAAAATTTTGTAAGTGTTGAGCCCGGTTGGTCACGGGTGATGGAAAGCGAGTGTTTTTGAGAAAATTGAGAGACAAATGAGGAAAAGCTTGACTTGTACCCAAAACTAGAATACATATAGTTTAGTTTGGTGTTAATATTTCCAACAAAAGAGGTCTTGAAGTTTAATTTTAGAGGTCAACGAAACCTTTGTTGTCAGTTCTTTTTTCTGCAGATCTCATTCCCAGTTAAAGAAGCCAACTCCCACGGCCCCTGAGGATAATTTCTTGGTTTCTTGGGCCAAGAACCACTTGAAAGGAAACTAGGAAGTAAGGTAAGAATCTTAGATTTTTTTTTTTTCAAGTTTGAACATGTTTTGATCATGAAAATCAAGAGGAAAACCAGCTCGGAAAATTGACTTTTGAGGCTGAAATTTTCTAAATGTTTGAAATCTCTTCAAGAGTTTTGCATGTGTGCTTCTTGAAGATGTTGTTTTGATGTTGTTCGGTGGGTCATTCTGTATGATGTTTGTTGCATTTGAAAGCTCATGTTACCTACTTTCACTAGGATTAAGTAGTGTTTCCCTTAGATCTCGTATGTGATGAGTGTCGGGACTTGAATATGGGCATTCAACCTGTTTGCTTGACTTTGGTTCAAACTCAGATTTGCAAAATCAGATCAAACTCACATATTTGATGACGATTCTGGCTTGGTTTTCATGTGTTTTAAGCTGTGATTTCTATCTAATCTTACTCCTTTCATGTGGTAGTATAATCTTGATACTTTAGTTTCGCATGAGATTGCTTATGGGTTGAGATTGAAGGCCACAAACATGGCTCAAGGAGGTTATTGAGCTAGTTTGATGCACACCAAGTATTCGACAAAATGCCCAAACTAAGCTTCGATCTTGAAACGGTCGATTTAAGCTTGATTATTGTGATATTCATGTGCTGTGTTACTCCATGTAGCATAGATCGGTTTAAGGAATTATTATTAATTTTTTTAATAAATAATAATAAAAAAAGAGAAAAATATGAAAATTTCAAAAATATCAAAAAAGGTTAGATAGCATCAAATTAGGATAGAAATGACATATATGAAATTTTCCTAATTTTAAAAGGTCATTTTCCTAATTTAATGCTATTTTGGTATTTTATAACCATTTTTGTAAATAATCAATTTTGCGTAGATTAAAACTATTTAGAGTAATTTCATGTATATTTGAATTCTCATTTTGCTCATAGGGGTCCTGTCTTGGGGAGTCATAACAAGGCCATGTAATATTATTTGCCCAACTTGTATCGGGTTTATCTTTTCCGCGTTTATTTTCAAGTCATTTCAATTTATTGGATGTTTACTTACGTGCCACTTTTCATTAATTTGAGTGTAAATTTCTCTTCTAAATTATGTTAGGATTAGTCTAGACATAAAAAAAAACTACAAAAATATTTGCATGGACACTTAGTGGTTTAATAAAGATTATAATTGGTAATCAATATTGTGTGGCCATTTAGCTAAACAACCTTTCAAGTTAGTGGTACCGCAAGGGCGCTACTATAAACATTGGTGTAAACAAGTCCCCGTTCTTAGAAATTTCTGGTTGCGTAGGAATTGAGACAACACTCCCGTGTCTTGATTGGTTTCTAGCCGACCCCAATAGGCTATTGACGACTCCTAGAATTACATAGGTTGTTAAGAACTAAAATTCAAAATCCAATGTCGCTCGAGGTATGGGCTTGGCAGAACTAGCACCTAATTTAGGGCCATTGGTCCGCCTTTAGGCAAATACCCCTAAATCTTCTTCCTTTTCCCCCGGACTGAAAAAGAGAGATCGTGACAGTGATTATCGTGATTTTTTCTTTTTCATATCGACAGTCCATGGGGCGAAACAATATCACTGCCTAACCAGCCATCATCCATGGGCACAACCGATATTCATATTACTCTCGCGCTCCATGTGAATTTGGTTTTCACTTTTCCATAGTTGCCGAAATTATCAAGTGGTAAAAGAACTCGACTGTCAACTGGTGGCTTCTTCAAGTCTCACAGCATCTTCTTCATTCCTCTATGATTTTGCCTCTTCAAGCGCCTCGTAGAACTTGGCGACAGAGTCCTATCCCAATTATTGGAGATTTGTCTTGAGAAGACTATCACACTCTGCACGATGTACATACTCCAGATCCACATTTGCTAGGCACCTCAAAAGCACTCAGAGTCCCCCTCTCTCTAGACCACCTAACTTCTTTCAATAAATCGCCACCTACTCAAAGAAAGAAAGAAAGAAAAACTACCTTCCATGGATTTGTTACTGATTTAGCAGCTTTTAACATTAATTAGCGATGAATTCACTACCAAGCATCCACAAACAAAAGTTATGAAGAAACACTAATTTAACGCCTCTCGAACAAATTCCACAACACGTTGTTCAAAGTTTCCACGCAATTGTAGCACCAAGGAATTGAATTCAAAGTCCAGGTCAAATATTACATAATACAATTGGGATGTGCCAGGTGTTACCTGATCTTCAGCAAGCTGCATGAAACCCAAAACCTTAGCTACACATCCTTCAAGTCATCAGTTTCCATGGCTTCGGTCGGCGGTGGTAGTCCGTCGACTCTTCTCCAGTCTCCACCACCATCGGTTCGCTAGGGACTCTGCTTCAGGGAGACAAACTTCTTGTCTTCGTCGCCTCCGTCGTTGGTAGGTGGCGATCTTACAGTCGTCAGAGCTCGGTGTTGTTGGATGGGAGACAAGCTGTCGCGATGCTGAAAGTGGCGTTGCTGGACAATCATGCAAGTCGTTCTGTATATCTGTTTTGATGGTTCCGTGCGTAAGTGGACCATTGGCTTTTAAATACGTTGATTTATGACTAAACTCGCAGAGTAAAGCTGGATCCATAAGATCTTTAACCACAGCTTTTAAATCTTCCTCTAGTTGCTTGCATAATATTCGGAATCCACACTTTTTTGCGACTCCACCTATTACTTTAACACTAAATTGTACATGACTGTCATAAATTTGAACAAAATTGGCTGCTCCCAGCAACGGCTCAAATGGTGTGAACGATACAGCCAAGCTATGATTTGCAACGGGAGTCCATCCATACTTTTTCAGCATTCGGCCATTAACCTCTAATTCCACGTCGTATGATTGTGACCCATGATCCTGTTCGTCAGCACTATGAACAACACACAGAATGAATCCAAGAAACCTGCGACACAAGTGTCCTAAAAGATACAAAACCTTTTTCAATAGGGAGGACCCACGCTGGTAACTCTTCTCCAGGATAAGCATCATAGAGACCCTGAGATAAACTGTTAGAAAGTACCTGAATAGAAGAATTCAATTTTGAGCTTAGTAACTAATCCTAGCGAATTCCACTTCTAACTAGAGCTCTATAAATGAGTGGAGATACATTGATCCTTGCTTATAATAATATACAAGTCTCATGTGATAGAAATGATTCTTATAAAAGAACGGAAGCCACCTCCATCATATGCATATACGTGTAAAACCACTTTAGATTTATTTGCTTTTCTTAAGCTTTCTATCTATCGTTTTCTGCTGTTGCAATATACAAGCACACACTGAATCCAGTATACACTCCACATTAATATGTGTGTGTGTGTTTGAGAGAGAGAGAGAGAGAGAGAGAGAGAGAGAGAGAGAGAGAGAGAGAGAGAGAGAGAATCTTACTCGGCGAAGCGGGTATTGCAAAACCATCTCGACAAACTCTCCACCGTCAGAACCATAGGGATCGACAATCGTATAGGGATACGGGGGTGGAATATGGGTTGGTAGACCCAAGAATTCCAAATATTTGCGCTCAAAGATGGATGTTGGAACGCGAGTTATTCTGGTCTCCCCCAGCATTAAAGAACTCAATTTGGGACAACAAGAATGATTCTCGAGAAACTCTGTTGACACCTAATTTTAGAAAATCTAGGAAAATAAAGAAAATAAAAATCACATTACAATAATAAAAGGAAAAAATGAAAAAAAAATGGAGGAAACCGATTTGATTGATTATGCATGGAAATTTGAAATTCTAATGGATATTCAAATTTTGATAAATGCAGAAACAATTAAAAGTCGGGTGACAAAGGGCAAGGATTTTGATAAAATGGAAGGAATCGGTGCAAAATCGAGCTGATTGCGAAATCATGCTTTGATTTGCATTCATGATTTAATGCAACATAAGACGGAAGTTTAAAATTTGCCATAGAAAGCGGCCGATCGGAACCACTATAAAAGGAGTTGACCTGCACGGGGTTTCGGGGAAGAAAATTCGAAGGAAAAATTGAGAAAAAAAAATTGTTTTCTTCCGTTGAGCACATTTTTCTTTGGTTTGTCTTGAAGAGCAAAAGTCAAAAAGAGGGAAAAGTCATGTCTGCGAAGGGAAACAGTAGAGAGAGAGAGAGTACAGAGACGAGAGGGACATGCGACATAGAGGCAGAGAAAAAAAAAAAAAGAAAAAGAAAAAGAAAAAAAGGCTACGGTGTCGTCTTCTTCGCAAGGGCTCCCTTGTCCGTGCCAGCCCGTGCTCGCGCCGACCACTGCATTGGCACCACGACACCGGACACCGTTGCGCCTTGCCACCTCGCCGGTTTGCTCCTCGCGCCCACCACCTCAACCGTGACCCAGCCGAGCCTTCGTAGACGCCGACAGCTGCACTTGTGACTCTGGACCGCTACTTTGAGGTTTTCCCCGCGAGCTCACGTTGAGTCCCCGCTCCCCACCACCGCAACCCGAGCCCCCAGCTCCACCTCTGTCGTCGCCAATCTACAACACCAGGAGATCACATCGCCTCTGCTCGCCTTCACCCGACGCTTCGCTGCCCCCGTGCAGCTGTCCTTCTGCGATCCGACGCCATCGGAACCCACACCGCCGCTGCTCGCCTTCGCCCGATGCTTGACAGCCAGCCTCACAGCCACGCCGCCATTGCTCGCTTCACCCGCCCTAGCTCCAAATTTTATTATTTAGGATAAAATGCATTCTTTTAGGAAAAATAAAAAATGTCACGTGCACGTCATTAGGGTTAGATTTACTGAGATGCATGTCATTTAGTATTTTTGCTAGGCCCATTTAATTAGAAATTACATGTCATTAGAATTTGGTCATTTAGTCAATATTGCATTGCATATTGCATCATTTTCATTAACTAAGTGAAAATAAAAAAAAAAAGAAATTGCGTGTTAATTAGAAACCATATTTAGTGTTGTTGATGTGGATTTTAATTTAACATTGCAGATGCTTTCGTTGCTTTGAGATAGGTTTTTGCAATTTATTTATCGTTTATCTGGGTATTAAATTGGTGGATTACGCACCTGCATGATCACCTTACATGTTAGGGAAATAGATCTAAAATCAATCCAAACTGCTTGCAAAACATTTTTTGAAAGTAAAAAGAAATGGTACCGAAAGGGCATTAGAGAAGTCTAGTGTAACCAAGTCCCCGTACCTAAAGTCTTTGGTTCATAGGAGTAAAATAATTCTCCTATTATTTTACTTGGGTTTCTAATCGACCCACCAAAAATAGATTAATGGCGACTCTTAGATAAAATTTATTTGCATGTTTAAAAACTTGAACCTAAGTTGCGAATTGGTATGAGCTTGGGAGAGCCCGAGTTAAGTCTAGGCTTAACAATCCATTAGCCAAACCCTAGGTGGTTTACACCCAAAAATTTGGTCGCGACAGCTTAGCGACTCCGCTGGGGACTTGCGTTGAAACTCTTAGTGGACTTAAGCCAATTTTATTTTTTGAAAAAATGTTTTTGTTTGGCAGCAAGGATCCCAGGTACGTTCCTAACATTTAAGGTGTTAAATGTTTTTGCAGATGGAGATATAATGGGAGTAGTTTTTGCTAACCCTTGCCTTACATGTTGGAGTTAGGGATGAATGTTTTAAATTCAAGTTATTGAAGTGTTGCTTGATTTAAATTGTTGTGCATGCCTTGCATTTAGCACTAGAATATCGCACACACAACCTGCCGTCGGACCTGGGCTGCACTAAGAAATTTAGGATGGTGTTGAGTTGGATACTACTTCGACCGCGAGGCCGCGTAGTAGAGGTTGCCCAACTCAATCCCGAAAGTTTTTCTTGGTGTCAAGAATGTTTACCTCTGCCTACGAGGCTGCGTCGCATTGGGGTATCATTCTTGACTGAGTCGGAGTTAGGAGGACTTGACTTAGTATGCGAGGCTGCAACTAAGTCATCCCACCCTTTTAACTCCATTTTGCTAAGCCGTCTAGATAGAAATCGAGCCTCACACTTCATGCGTTTGTCTATGTGGTTGCTTTAATTGTATAGTAAAGTAAGCTCTCTATCCTTTACTCTTGCAATTTACTAATTTACGTCTTTGGTCGGTCCATGACATTAGGATTGGTCGAGTCCTGGTTTATAAACAATGGGAAGATTCGACATTCGATTTGTGCCTGCACCAAAGGTTGAACTCAAATCATGGCGGGATCGTCTAGGCCACGAGGGCCAAAGCTATGTAGAGAGCAGACTTGGTCGCCTTGTTCCCTTCCTTAACATTGATGTCCGTGGCGTCATGCAAGCACTTGCTCATCTCTGGAGCCCCGAACATCAACATTTATATTTGGTAAGCATGAGCTGACTTCGACTCTGGAAGAATACATCATTGCCATAGGAAAACCCTTGGAATTGTAATTAATAAATCCACCCATCGGATTAAAAAAGGGGGTCATTTAGTGCATATGCATGATCAAAATTTAGGTCTCAACTTGTCTTTGAAGGCAACCTCTACGAGCTCACCTTCAAAGAGGGGCAAAATTGACACTTAATTTTAGAAAATTTAGGAAAATAAAGAAAATAAAAATTGCATTACAATAAATAAAAGGAAAAATGAAAAAAAAAATGGAGGAAACTGATTTGATTGATTATGCATGGAAATTTGAAATTCTAATGGATATTCAGATTTTGATAAATGTAAAAACAATTAAAAATCAGGTGAACAAAGGGCAAGGATTTTGATAAAATGGAAAGAATCGGTGCAAAATTGAGCTGATTGCGAAATCATGCTTCGATTTGCATCCATGATTTAATGCAACAGAAGATGGAAGTTTAAAATTTGCCATAGAAAGCGGCCGATCGGAACCACTATAAAAAGGAGTTGACCTGCACAGGGTTCCGGGGAAGAAAATTCGAAGGGAAAATCGAGAAAAAAATGTTTTCTTCCATTAAGCACATTTTTCTTTGGTTTGTCTTGAAGAGTAAAAGTCAAAAAGAGGGAAAAGTCATGTCTGTAGAAGGGAAACGGTAGAGAGAGAGTATAGAGATAGAGAGGGACGTGCGACATAGAGGAGAGAAAAAAAAAAAAAAAGAGAAAAAGAAAAAAGGCTACAGTGTCCTCTTCTTCACAAGGGCTCCCCTGTCCGCGACAGCCCGTGCCCACGCCGACCACTGCGTTGGCACCACTATGCCGGACACTGTCGCGCCTTGCCACCTCGCCGGTTTGCTCCTCGCGCCCACCACTACAACCGTGACCTAACCGCACCTTCGCAGACGCCGATAGTTGCACTCGCGACTCCGGACTGCCACTCTGAGGTTTTCCCCCCCGCGAGCTTGCGTTGAGTCCTCGCTCCCCACCACCGCATCCCGAGCGCCCCAACTCCGCCTCTGTTGTCGCCGATCTGCAACACGAGGAGATCACACTGCCCCGCTCGCCTTCGCTCGATGCTCGGCCGCCCCGTGCCGCTGTCCTTGCCGCGATTTGAGGCCACCGGAACTCGCAGTGCCATTGCTCGCCTTCGCCCGGCGCTAGACAGCCAGCCTCGCACCCACGCCACCGTTGCTCGCTTCACTTGCGTCTACCACCGTGCTCGACGCCCGCGACCCTCCTCTCGCTCCGACGCCGTAGCCTCCCCCGTGACACCCCTCACCATTGCCCTGTTTCGCCGGAGTCCGTTGCCAACGAATCCCCTCATCGGAGTAACCATCATCTTTGCCTGAAAATAAGAAAAAAAAAAAAAAAAAATCAATTTAGGTAGCTTTTTCTTCTATTTATTTATCTTATTTTATTTATGTTATTTTTGTTATTTTACTTTATTTGCTCTTTTTAGTATAATTAGCCTTGAATATATGATTGGAAATTCAAACACACCACTTGATTCGCAACCGCACCTGTTTTTCTATTTCATCTATAAGGCTTTAGATGAAATAATTAATCGAGCGGGAATAAAATTGATATCTTGATCTTTAAGGCTTAAGATCAATTTATCGATTTTACTAGCGAAATATTACCCTTTGATTCGAATGATGTGTGATATTTTCAATAATTTTGGATGATCTATTTTGTCTTAATTGCTTTAATTATCTTGAAATGCGTTTGAGTTAGAATATCACATGCTTTAGGGTAATTTACATATGTAGACTAATCATTTTATTTATTCTGAATTTTTGAAATAAAAAAAATACCAAAAACATGAATAGGATGTTAGATTTTCATTTCATTAATTTGAATTGCATGTTTAATTATTTGACATTTTTAAAATTTCGAAATTAATTAAAAAATAAAAAAATCATGCATATGTCATGTAGAGTTAGGGCATCTTTTTGCACGTCATTGCATATTAGGGTAAAATTGCACTTAATTTAATTCTAGATAATATTTTCATTGATTTATTATAAGTTTCGGTATTTTTTAGATATATTGCATTTTAGGATTATTTAAGTTAAGATAATGTTTTAGTTTAAATTAGGATTTAGCTCAACCTAATTCCTAATATAAATTAAATAGGATCTTAATCTAGTTATGTAATTTTCACATTTCACCAAATTTCGAATTTCATGAAAAATACAAAAAAAAAATGTCATAGGTTAAATTAGTTTTATTATTTAGGATAAAATGCATTCTTTTAGGAAAAGGAAAAAATGTCATGTGCACGTCATTAGGGTTAGATTCACTGAGATGCATGTCATTTAGTATTTTTGCTAGGCCCATTTAATTAGAAATTACATGTCATTAGAATTAGGTCATTTAGTCAATATTGCATTGCATATTGCATCATTTTCATTAATTAAGTGAAAATAAAAAAAAAGAAATTGCGTGTTAATTAGAAACCATATTTAGGGTTGTTGATGTGAATTTTAATTTAACATTGTAGATGTTTTTGTTGCTTTGAGGCAAGTTTTTGCAATTTATTTATCGTTTATCTGGGTGTTAAATTGGTGGATTGCGCACCCACATGATCACCTTACATATTAGGAAAATAGATCTAAAATCAATCCAAATTGCTTGCAAAATACTTTTTGAAAGTAAAAAGAAATGGTACCGAAAGGGCATTAGAGAAGTCTAGTATAACCAAGTCCCTATACCTAAAGTCTCTAGTTCGTAGGAGTAAAATAATTCTCCCGTTATTTTACTTGGGTTTCTAATCGACCCACTAAAAATAGATTAGTGGCGACTCCTAGATAAAATTTATTTGCATGTTTAAAAACTTGAACCTAAGTTGTGAGTTGGTATGGGCTTGGGAAAGCCTGAGTTAAGTCTAGGCTTAACAATCCATTAGTCAAACCCTAGGTGATTTACACCCGAAAATTTAGTTGCGACAAACTTCAATTCAGTCAGACTACTTCCAACAAGGTCTAAAGATTTTAAACTTGAAAGTCCGATCTTCATAGATGGATCAATAGAATCATCGTACTTTGGAAACCCAATGAAGGATATGCAACCCTGAAGACGTAGCTCTTCAATGTTATGTAACTTGTACATACTAGACGGAAGATTTACCAGATTCTTGCAAACAGACAAGTTCAATTTCTCCAAAGAAACAAGATTTTCTATTGACGATGGAAGTTCTTTAATAGCAGTCCCTTCTATTGAAAGAAGTGTCAGGCTTTCAAGTTTATGTGGAATATCAGGGAACCTTTCCAAATTTTTACAATTTGTAAGATGAAGACACCGAAGTCTTTTTGTCTTGAGCACATTCAGAAAAACACCAAGTCGAGAGCACCCATCTAAAGTCAACACCTGTAACTTCTCAAGATATGCAATTGACTCATGGGCTTCTACCAAGTTTTCACAATAAGAGAGAACCAATTCCTTGAGATGTGGAGTACATGAGAGGTCAGGGATACGAATTAGGGACTCGCAATAACTGAAATTAATGTACTTCAATTGTTGGAAGTCCTACAAATATGTCGGAACAAACATCTCAGTCAAAGTTACTATGAACTAATTTGCTGAGAATTGCGCGTTGTATTGAGAAATAAATAAACACTTAGAAACTTTACTCAAAATTATAAATTTATACATATATGTGGTAAGAGAATGAATTTAGAAATGACAAATAAAAAAGCTAATGGATATTGGTCAGAAGTGGGCCACGTGGTAAAAGTATGCCGTGTGGCAATAGGAAAAATAAAATGAAACGCCATGTGGCAACCATGTGAAGGCAGGCCACTAACAAGTTTAAGCCACATGTTATGGCATGTGCCAATTGTAGAAGTACAGTGAATGTCATGTGGCGAGCACCAAAATGAACATTCTTTTTGTTCTAGTTTAGACTATAACTAAAAGCTTTATGTCAAAAATATATATTCTATCACAATGAACTTTTCTCATGTTGACACCCGAAATTTTTGTCGATGTTTTAAACATTCATTTTGCATGAAAATAAAAAAAAATAAAAAAGAGAGAGAAGAAAACTAAAAAAAGGAAAAAAGAAAAAAAAAGAAGAGAGAAAAAACAAAATGAAAAAGGGGAAACGCTTGTGCGAAGGGGTGTCATTTTCACGATCGATTCTCTCTTTCCCGCTCTCCCGGAGGCTCTCTTTACCTTCATTTTCTCTCTCTCTCTCTCCCCCGGGGTTTCGACTCTCTCGGAAAAACGACCAAACGGACTCTCTCACTCTCTCTTGGATTCTCTCTCTCACAGATTCTCTCTTGATTCTCCCTCTCTTTGTAATTGCTCGATGGAGCTTCCATGGCAGATCTCGAAACCCTAATCCTTCTCCTCCGTTTCCGTCGTCACATCTTTCTGGTTCCTGTCGTCGGACTTGTCGCTCGGAATTAGAGAGCGGCTAGTTTCCGTTTTCAATCCTCCTCCTTCGAATCTTCTCGAGCCCCAGAAGACAAAGCAACTGCCGGCTAAGGAGCTCGAGGTGCGGGGCTTAGATCCGAAGCCAACTGGCGATGGCGGCGACAGAGGCGGCGATGACGGCAGCGATGACAGCGGCTCCCGATCTGTGGCTCGATCCGGCTCTTCGTCGGATCCGACTCTTTCTCTGCAAATCACCCTATTTGGCTCTCTAGATATAGCTCTTTCTAGGAGACCTGCCTCATCTCTCACTATTTTCGGATATAGAAGACGAAGCATAGCAATCGGCGATTGTGATCGGAGGATTCATCCATCGTTCGAAATCCGCGGCGCCGGAGTTTAACTTCTCAGATCTGACACTTTTTCTGAAATCATCAGCTCGGGTACTGTTGCAGTTGCTGGAGGTGCACTAGCCACTCCCTCTTTTCTAGTCAGTAAGCTCGAAGAAATGTCAATTTGCTCATTGTTCCTTTACTGGCTTCAATCTTCAGTGTCATTGTCTCTGACGAGTTCTCTCTGCGATTCCATCGTCATTCAAGGATTGCTTACACTTCATTTCTGTTGCTTCATACGTGAGATAGAAACCGAGAACTCTAGAGTGAAAACAACATCTTATTGAGGATATGCTATTGATTTGAGCCATCTTGGATGATATTGTGGTCGCGTGATTTTAAGTTGCTGATTCGCCCTTGTATTTTGGTCACTAAGTTGAGATGCTTGCCATATGTTTGTGAAAATACCTGAATGAATATCTGCATAGTGTCTTCATCAGTGTATCAGTGTATATGTAATATGCAAGATGTTCATGGCTTACTTAAATCATGATGCTCATATTGACTTCATCTTGCTTACTGTTGATCTAATCAATCTGAGCAATTTTAGCATTATGGCATGCTTAAAACATGTGCTCATTGGCCTTGTCGACTTTGAGTGATATTCATTTCCACTTCGAACTAGATGGAGTTTTAGAAAGTAATACATCTCTGTTCTGGTTTTTTTTTTTACTCAAATTTGGGAAGTTTTCTCAATCAAGCAGAGATCTATTGATCGATAAAACTGACGATTGAAGTTGGCGGATGTAAGCAGAAATTTGTAGAAATAAAAACATGGTTTGTTACTTTTGTCGACCCTTTTAAGGTTGTAGGGTTTGCCGTGATTCATTTTTAGAACTACTCTTTGTGCATTGTCTGGATGGTTTTATAAACCATTAATTATGCATTATGTTCTAATTCATTTGTGGCTGATTTGTATGTCCTCATGATGATCATTTTTTTACTATCAATTTGACGTCAATTGGACTCAACTTCTCTTAAGAAGTGAGCTCGTTTTAATCTTTCCTATGATGCTGATCTCACATGATTTGCAATGAGTTGATGATTATTGATGATGAGCTTGAAGTTGATTGAACTTGATTTGCCTTGATTTGCAATTTCGTATACCTGATATGTCACTTTCTGTTTTGGCTTAAATGAGGTGATAGATGAGGCTTTATGGTCTTGAGCCCTTTTAGACATAGAAAATAGATTTCTCAAGCTTCAATTTGATAGTTCACATGCCCTGAGAGGACGTCATTTGGTCATCAAAAAACACCTACAAAATCTGTTGATTCTGCAGTAGTTTTTTTTTTTTTTAGGTTGATTTGCTGTTCTGACTTACTGCGATTTTCTGTTTTAATTGGAACAAGCTGGTAGATGATGTTATTAGGATTAATGTCTTCTAGATTCGTAATAGACTTCTCAAGCTTTCCATAGACATTATATGTGCGATTTGTTCATCATTTGCCCTACCTTTCCATTTTTTTTTAATTGAGCTTTGAAATCTGGAATTTATCTTGAACTGTAATGCTGTCTTTTCTGTGGCTAGTTGATGTTAGTCTTGAAATGTAATAGTAGATGTGTCCAGCTACTTTCAATATGTTGTAGAATGCCTGTGTTACATATTGCACTGTTCTATTATAGACTGACTAGTTCATGTTTTAGTATTTTTGGAAATTCATGTGTTGATAAGATGATAGTGTCTCTATAAGATTTGTTTGGGATATGCTGAACTTCATTGTGGGAAATTTGTTGAAATGAAAGCATGATTTGCTGTTCTTGTCGACCTTCTTAAATTTGCAGGATGTTTTGGAATTTTGATTTCTTGACACTATCTTTGAACTTGTTCACAATTTTAATAGTTCATATGATACCTTTGTGAAAAAATACTTTGCATCAAGGTTGTTTAGCCTTTCTTTATGACTTGACATGATTTCTCGAAGTTGCGAGTTTTGGGTATCACATGAATTGCATACTGACTGCCTTGTTCTTCATGAATATACATGTTGCATGAACATGTTCAGTGATGCAGATGTTTAGTAAGTGATCATTCGTCAGCTCACTCATTTGTTTGATTAATTGAGAACCAAGGTCATATTGCTTGAATGCTTGTCATGTTATACGCTTCGCATGTGATCGTTAGATGAATGATTTAGGTGCAACCCATAATAATGCTTAACCTTGGGATATCACCTAGAATTTGATTTAGGGACTTCATGACTTTAGTCACCATTTGTGAGCACAAAAGATGTCTTGTTTTTGGTTGTTTTGATATGCACATTTGTTTCTTTCATTTGTATGCACCTAGTTATAAGATTTCTTAGCTAGGATTAGATTAGAATCCCAAAGATGATGAAAGCATGAAGATGGTAGAGGTCGATGTCCATTCTGACAATTTTCATGTAATATTCATTTTCCCGACATAAGTCTCGAGTTCCATTTGCTGTATAAAACCCGACAAGTTGCGGGTTTTCTTTTTTTAATTGTGTTCTCTTTTATACTCTTTAGGATTGCATGATAGATTTACTGCTTTCCTTGATTGCTTACTTAATGTCTTGCAATTTTAATTTCATTGATTGTTTTCCTTTCTTATTTTTTTTAGGAATAGAATAGAATGAAAGTAATCTACCACGCATGATCACTTAGTGTAAAAATGATGATCTCGAAGATGTAAAAGGAGACGCATGGACATGTTAGGAAAAACACAATATACTGTTTAGATACTAAAAGGACGCTAATAGTTATATTAGCGTAATCCAAGTCCCCGAATCTAGATATCTGGTTGCGTAGGAATCGAGGAAACTCTCCTGACCCTCGATTGGGTTTTCTAGCTGACCCCCAAAGAATGAGGCTAGTGGCGACTCCTGTATATTTTTAGGTTGTTATAAATAACTAGATCGCATAAATAAATTTACTATCATGCGGGGTACGAGCTTGGAAGAGCTCGCGATCTTGAGATTAATTTCCCTAAACCCGACCTTTTCCCCCTTGGACATTCGAGGGCGGCAAGATCGGGTCGCGACATCCCAAAAATTAAGAAACTTTTTAAAGCCATTTAAACACAATGAAACCAACTTTTTAAAACATTTTGAAGAAAAAAGGTTCACTAACTAGCGGTATACCGTGTGGATCTTGTATATCAAGTTATTTCTAAATGCACACGCATTACGGTAAAGTTTCTAATAAATATTTAATTTCGTCTACTTAGAAATGCTGCTCTTCACAAACTGATTTAAGCATTTAAGAATGCCTTGTTTTACAGCGTAATGCATTCAAACCTTGAAAATTCTTTTTCTTCGGCATTTGTTTATAAATTTCTTTGTATTGTGTATTAGTTTCTAATAAAACTGTTTCACTTAATTTTTAAATGCCAATTTTGCTGCGCGTATACATATTTCCTACTCGGGTAATTAGGGTCATTTTGAAAGGGGGAAAGAGAAGTGGCTTCAAAGACTAGGGAACACCACATTGTTTCATGTTCTAGTACATGTAATACACATATACACATACAAATGAAGTAGACAATGAAAAGGTCTATGTAGGTAAATGCTCACCTTAAATTGTTTAGGCACTACCGTGGTACTAGCTTTGCTTATATCAATTCCCACTAATTTCATTGAAGCAGAGGAATATCCAGTAATCAGGTGAGCACATCTAGGCCTTTCAAACCATCTAAGCCCCTTAGGAAGACATAAAGGACCTTGGAAAGAATCCTGCACATTGTGCAAGATGAGCAATCTCAACCTTCTCATTTTTGTAAAAGCATCAGGATGGATACACATCTTTGTCCACTCACATAGCTTCAACACTATGGCTTTTACAGCACAATCTTCCTGCATATGCAAGGTTATTTAGGTTATACATATTTTTAGTAATTAAAGTCAAAGAAAAGGAGCACAACTTTGATCGTAATCGTAATTCTTACCTTGTCATTGGACAGAACCTCATCAACATCATCATACAACCATAGTTTGCTACGTCTTCCGGGATCATCGCAACATTCTTGGTTCACAATATCCTTATCCATCAATTGAATTAAGTCATGCATTTCTAGGATGTCGGACTCAATTCTTATCAAGGACCTCTTAACAAGAATTTCAAATCCTGCAGTTGTCTCAAGATCGCAACTTTCGAGAACTTTCTTTGTATACTCCCTTTTCCACCCCCTAAAGAAGCAGGCAATGTGGAGAAAGATTTCTTTCTCATTTCATCTAGTCCATCATAACTAATTTTGAGCACGTTATTAATGTTTTTGTTAGGACTCCTAGAAAATTTCATCAGTGTACTTTCCCATACATCTTCTGTTTCACCACATAATAAGGAACCCAACACCTCAAGTGCTAAAGGAAGACCTTTAGCATAATTCAGAGCCCCATTTACTAGATCTATTCTGATTTGGTGCGTTTGAGAAGCATGCTTACTAGGCAGCTCACAAGCTTGACTGTCATCTAGTGCTTCAACTTCATACACATGATCTTGATATATCCCCTGACAAGTTAGCAAATGTTTGTCTCTTGTAGTAATAATGATCCTACTCCCATTACCAAACCACTTGCCTTCTCCTGCTAAAGCATTTAACTAGCGCTGGTCATCCACATCATCAAGGATTAGGAGAACTTTCTTGTGACCATGTCTGCGTTGTATTATATTAATACCTTTATCAACAATGGACACTTCTAATCTTTGATGCAGTAATAATGTATCTTTTAATAATATTTCTTGCAAACTCACTAGATCCTCACAACCTTTTGATGTTTCTCAAAAATTTGCTAGAAAACATGAACCCTCAAATTGTCTAAAAGTAGAATTGTATAAGGCTTTCACCAAGGTTGTCTTCCCTATACCTCCTTGTCCCCATAATCCCACCATGACAACATCATTATTAGATTCAAGGTTTAACATTGATTTTGGCATAACCACTCGAGATTCTATCCCAACTGGGTGCTTAGCAACATGCAAAGGCATTCGGTCAAGATGATTGGAGATCCATTTCACAATCATCTCTGACAAGAACAGAAAAGTTTTAGCAATTTGAATAAGCAATTACAAGCAATGACTGGCCAACAATAACAAAGTAGTGTGTCACATTTTTAGATAATTACAGCCAAAACAAAATCTATTCCCCACTTAGTTGAATTAGAACTCCGAGATAACAAGCTCAAGATTCAACATTTAGTCAACCGATTCATGTATCTATCTACATAAGTGATTCATGTTCTTGATTCACTTACTTTTCTTTGACTATTAACTAAAAGGAGCTATTTAGGACGAACTTTGAACGGCAATTAAGATTTCGATCTGAAAATTATTAAAAATCCCTGAAGCACGATGTCTTTGCCTTACATCTGTATAGACTAATTATCCTGTATCAAGCGTTGCTAACTGCTTTATTCCTTTTGAAGAAGAAATGGGGCAAGTGCAATAACACTACTTAAACATTTTGTCCATTGGTTGATTAAATTTTAATGTTTTATCTTTTTCAACTGAGTCTGTAAATTTTTCAGCTGATAAAGTCCTAATGTCTAAATGCTATTACTGGAAAGAGCCACGTGTCCATTCTATGGTTTTTTTTTTTTTGGTCGAGTCTATTTCGTGGTTAGCCGTGTGTGAGTAACGAGTTTAACACTAGGTTGCCAAAAATGAATATATGTTGAACTCAATTGACCCAAATGAAATGCAAACAACTCAAATAGCCCACAAACAAAACGTTTAGAGTTTTTATTATACTTTGAGGAGGGCAACAAGGATCCAAAAGAAAGAGCCATAGACCTTACGAATGAAACGGGCTTAGCAACAGCCAAAATCAGAATAATATTGTTTCATGTACGAAATTACTAACTTTAACTTAAGCAACTTAAGAATTTTTTGATTTATAAGATGAAGCATCCATGTAGATACTTACAAAGTTACGATCATGTGTGCGTTGATTAACTAATTAATTTATTTTTATGAAAACAATCTTTATACTTACTTGTAAAGATTGGTTTCTTACACAAAATATGGACTCCACTCTACTTACCCATCATTCAAAAGTCAACCGTACAAGTAACCAGCATTGGAAAGAGCTTTCTCCCATCTCTTCACTTTCTCTGAATCCTCCCCGAACTTGGACTTGTGCTTATCTAGAGCTCTTTGATAACTCATTCTTCCCTTTCTCACTTCTCTTGGTTCCACTTCATAAAACACTGGTAGAACAGTGAGGTTCCTTTGCTCTTTGCACTCCATAATCTTCGCCACCTCTTCCAAGCACCACTCTGAGGAAGCGTAGTCCTCGGAGAAAACTATGATTGCAATGTGCGATTCTTCGATGGCCTCCATAAGCATCGGCGATATCTGGTCACCCTTTTTCAGTTCTTCACTATCCCGGAAAGTGTGTATTCCATTCTGGATTAAAGCTTGGTAGAGATGGCTGACGAAGTTGTGACGTAGTTCTACCCCTTTGAAACTTAAGAAGATGTCGTAAATCTTTTCAGGTTTCAATGAAGAAGCCATTGGATGATGGAGTTTAACAATCGGTAACTATTGTGAGCTAAAGATTTGAAGCTGTGTTTTCTAGTGGTAATCAGGTCCAGGATGAGTAGGTTCCAAACATGGACTCTGTACACGACCATATTTTGGAACCACCCTGTTTAGTCCGGTTACAGGATCAACCCTATTTCCACTGGAACTTGTTTTACAACCGCCCGATATCTTATATGGTTTCGAATTTTACATTAATATGCGAGAAGACAACATAATCCTCCTAATTTGTATTGAAACATTAAGCGCCAAATAATATGGTTCTATGATTGTATAATTAGCAACATGGAAATCAACATCCCATTAGTTTACATGTCCTTTGGTGCATGTAGTTGTAATAATGTCCAAAGGCTCTATTTGTGCTGACCAATAGAGCAAGATAATCCTAGAGTCCAGCAAAATTATGGAAGATCGGACCAAGTTTTTAATTCTTCAAGGGTGCAAGCTATCCAGAGACCTTGAATCGAACCTACCAACTTCGGCAAACCAGCCCCAGATAAGCGCAACCGAGACTTGCGAGGAAATCATAAGAATCTTCGCATCAGCTTTGGAGAAATTGATGATGGACATGAACTGTAAGGAATCAACTGAAGGTCATCAAAGTTGCTTTCCCAGGATATCCCTAACATACCTACTCCAAAAGCTGTATATAAAGATACGTATGATGATTAGATAACGTCTGTGATTTATATCATCATCAGCCCTGCGCTTGCATGATGGAGGAGATAGGTTTTCTTTTTGGTTGAATGGAGGAGATGGGTTAAGCATGAAGAGTTTCCACTGCTTTGCATGTGAAACATGCGTGGCTTCAATATGCACACATAGCTAAAACACAAAGTGTAGTTTCCTTAAGACTACAAGGATGACTCTCTCTTTCTCTCACCGAGCTACACAAACATTGTTTGATCAGCGGTTCAATAAAAAACTAGTCCGGGGGCCTAGTGAAGCAGAAATTCCCCAGGTACTTCCCAAAAGCACAGACCCACCAAAGGTCCAAAAGAAGCATATCTCCCAGATTTTACAAGAGTGTCATATAAGAATTTGAGCACCCACAAGATCCTCATCGTCATATATTTCTTTGGGTTATTCCACAGGATAGAGATACAACCACGACCGTATCCCTAAATTCTCATCCTCTTCGTTTTGTCTCTAAGCCGTAACACTTCTGGTCTCTCTGAGACCTCTTAAGACATTGCTCATTGGCTCTCACCAGTCTCTGTCTCTCTCCAACCCCCCTCTCAACAGAACAATCTCACAATTTAGGTCAGTAACATACAACCGCAAAGCCCAGATCAGCCAATCCTTCAGAACCGAACCTCCGACCCTCCCAAAAAAGCAATAGGAAAAGGGGTTCACCAAAAAAATTCAATTTCGGACTCACCTCGCTCTGGAATAGCTGTGTCGGAGTCAGCGAGCTGCGAAAGAAGGGTGATGGCGGCGAGTCTGGTCCAGCAACAAGAAGATGAGAGGTGCGCTCCTGCGGCGCACCAACAAGAGGTGAATCGGCTAACGACGATGGTGGAGACTGGCGAGGTGTGGTGTGTTGATGCTTTGATCAAAGCAAAAGAAGAAGAAATGCCCGAACTATAGATATCGAGGAAGAAAGAAGAAAGACAGAGAAACGGAGAGAACGAGCATAAAATTGCCTTCTACGGTTCTCTGGTAAAAGTCAAGTACAAAACACGACTTAAACTAAAAAGAAAAAACAATAACTGCACACACACACACGTTCATCTTGTAATCGCACCGAACAAGTACTTAACTTCCTAAATAACACAACAATAACTGCATAACATAATTGACTAAGTAAGAAAATAAACTAAAACAATATAAAACAGAACAAAGTAGCTTTAGTCTAAAATCAGCAGCACCGAGACATCAAAAATCCAACAAACTCCTCCTTGGATCGAGGGCCGTTGCATACTCCAATTTTCTTTCTCAATGCTTCAAATCTTCCAGCTTGAAGTGGTTTAGTGAACATATCGCAAGTTGATCTTCGGATCTGCAATAAACTAGCATGATCTCACCATTTTGTTGCACCTCACGTAGAAAGAAGAACTTGACCTTGAAATGCTTAGTTTTGCCATGAAAAACTGGGTTTTGAGATATTGCAATTGCAGCTTGGTTATCCACATTGATCTTGATACATTCATTGGAGTTCATCCAAAGATCTTTCATTATCTTCTTCAGCCATAAGGCTTGATTTGCAGCTGCAAAGAGCAGCTATAAACTCTGCTTTTGCGTAGATTGAGCTACAATTTCTTGCTTTTAGAACACCAAGTGAAACAAGCTGATCCTAAATTGAAACAAAGACCAGATGTACTCTTCATATCATCCATCGAGCCAGCCCAATCACTATCGAATAACCTTGTAGATTGAATTCTTGACTCCTTTGAAACTTCACTCCAAAAAGCATGGTTCCTTTCAAATACCTTAAAATCCTCTTAGCTTAATCAAATGAAGCCGACTTGGATCACTCATAAATCTGAATGAACATTTACAGCAAATAGAATGTCCGGGTTCTGGTTGCCGTGAGGTACATGAGACAACCTATTAGACTTACGTACATCGAGACATCCATGCCTTCGGTTCCATCACTCTTCTGCAACTTCTCTTTTGCTGCCATAGGTGTACTGACACTTCGACATTCTTCCATCTGAAACTTCTTCAAAATTTCCTTTAAGTACTTCCTCTAACAAATGAAGATTTCATAAGGACTTTGCTTGATTTCCAGACCTAAGAAGTAAGTCATTTTTCCTAAGTCTGTCATCTCAAAACCAAAGAAATAAGCCTTGCTTAACATTTTATATCAGCTGAACATCATTTCCTCGTTACCAAAAGATCATCCACATATAGAGACAGAACTACCACACTATGATTCACTTTCTTAATATAAAGAGTGAACTCACTCAAGCTCCTTTTAAAACCTAAATCCGAGTAGATATCGATCAATTTTTCCATACCAGGCTCTTGGAGCTTGCTTCTACCATATAAAGCTTTGTGCAATTTGTATACACTCTCTTCTTGCCCTTTAACATAGAACCCTTTAGGTTGTTCAACAAAAATTTCCTCTTCAAGCTCACCATTTAGAAATGCGGACTTGACATCAAGCTGAAAAATAGTCCAACCCTTCTACGCAAATTGCTAACAGGAGTCTTACTTGTGTCCAGCCTTGCAACCGGAGCAAAAGTTTCAGAATAGTCTACTCCCCATACCTGAGCATAGCCTTTCACAACCAGCCTTGCTTTATACTTGTTGACAGAGCCATCGGGATTGAGTTTTGTCCTAAAGACCCACTTAACTCCAATTACATTCTTATTTAATGGCCTGTCTACCAATTCCCAAGTCTGATTTTTTTGAATCATTGTCATCTCCCCTGCATTGCTGCAAACCACTTCGATCTTCCTTGGCTTCAGCAAAATTTGATGGTTCGAGCACGCCACATTACTCCTTTCATAGATCTCAGCAAGTGACCTTGTGCCTCTTACGGGTTCATCATCTATATTTTCTTCCATTTCCCCCAATAATTTCATTAGTCTCCACATCAGTTTCAGGTTGTCTTTCAAAGTGCTTCAATTCAGTGTTCCTTCCATTTAACCAATTCCATTCATCTTCCTCTAAGAACATAACATCTCTGCTCACGGTAATCTTCCTTGTCTTTGGATAGAAAATTCCCCGTAAGCCTTTGATTGAGAGCTATATCCAACAAAAATTCCAATCTCAGCCTTTTTTATCAAGCTTATCCTTTTGACATCGGAATATGAGTATAACACAAACTTCCAAAACCTTCAAATTTTTCACAGAAGGTTTAGTGTCTTGCCCCTCGAGAGGTGTTAGTTTCTCTAAAACTTTTGTAGGTAATCTATTTAAAAGAAATACAGCAAAGTGTTGGCCGCCTCAGCCCCGAAACTTTTGGCAAATTCTTTTCCCGCATCAAACATCCGGCCATCTCCATAATGCTTCTATTTTTCCTCTCACTAACCCCATTCGGTTGAGGTGAGTAAGGGGCTGTAAATTGTTGTACAATTCCAGCTTGCTCACAAATCAGTTTGAATTTGTTAGCTGTATACTCAGATCCATTGTCTGACCTGAGAGCTTTGATTCTCTTCCCACTTTGATTTTCAACTAATGCTTTAAACTTCGTAAATACATCGCCTACTTCGGTCTTAGCTTGCAGAAATAGATCCAGCTCATTCTAGTCGGATCATTAAAAAAGTAATAAAATACATGCTTCCATTTAAAGAAGGTTCAAACATAGGTCCACACACATCAGTGTGTGAACTAATTCCAGCTTTTGATATGTCTTGAGACTCCTCCTTTGAAGGGAAATCGGCTTGTTTGCCAAGAAGGCGGGTTACCCCGCATTGTGGCAGCTCTTCCTTCAAGCTTGGTAAATCATCTACTGTGCCATTTTTCTGCATAACCAGCATACTCCTCCTATGAACATGCCCCAATCTTTTGTGCCACTCTATATTCTCTTTTGTACACTTCAAAGCCATCTGTTGCATCTCATTTGGCTTGAACACAAAACTTTTATCCCTCATTTGAACTCTCAAGACTTCATTGCTGTCAGTATCTTTAATGAGACATTCCCTTCCTTCGAACTTCACTATATAGCCCTTCTCCACTAACTGACCAACACTTAACAGATTCTGGTCAATGTTTGGCACAAAGAGGACATCCCTAATTAACTTCACCCCCTGGTTTCCTTTAATAGCAACTACACCTTTACCCTGAACTTTAATATGCTGTCCATTGCCAATTCTGACTTTGGACTTTACTGTTTTGTTTATGCTCTTGAATAGCTCTAAGTTGCCAAATCATGTGATTAGTACAACCACTATCTATCACCATGTACTATTTTCGACTAAATATTCACCAGCTGAAGCAATAAATAAGTGCTCTTCATCAACTTCACTCACCGCCACTTGTGCTTCTCCCGTTTTTGATAGGCTTTCCCTTTGCAAATAGCTTCCATATGACCCAACTTGTGGCATCTTCGCACCTCGCATCTGGCCTTTTCCAGCATCTAAAGGATCGATGGTTGGTTCCACCACCATCTTTTTTGACATGGCCTTTTATTATTTTTCCATTTGCTAGATCCACCAAAGATTTCCTTCTTTTTGGTAAAAATTTCGAATCAGCAACATTTCCCTTAAACTGAATCCATTTCTTCCTTTGCCTCCATCATTTTGCTTTACTTTGGCTTGCAATGCCCCCTCAACATGATCTTCTCTCCTCATTAGTCTTCTGTGCTCCCGTGCCTCGCAAAGCATTCAAAGCAACTCGCAAGTTTTATATCAGCCAAGTCCCTTGTGTTTTCCGGAGAAGCTATAGTTGCTTCAAATTTTTTGGAAGAGACACTAGGATCTTCTGAACAAGCCTATCATCCCTCAAGTCGCCTTCCCAAAACTCTGATTTTATCAGCTATTCCCACTAGCCTATCTGAGTATTCCTTCACTGACTCATATTCCTTCATCTGTTGTCTCTCAAATTCTCTCAAGAGATTCAGCACCTTCATACCTCTTATCTTCTCATCTCCTTCATATTCTTCCTTCAAGAAATCCCATATGACCTTCGCAGATTCACACTTCATAATTCTAGTGAAGATGGTAGGCGAGACAGCGGCAGATACGAGCAAGATTTTGCCTTGGCTTTCCTTGTGGTTCTCTCTTTATGAAGCTTGATTTGATTCATGGTCGGATTATTTGGAAGTGGAGAAACTTCATAATCATCCTCCACGCCTTCCCACAAATCATGACCCTCCGAAATGCTTTCATTTTAACAGACCATGCTTGATAATTCTCTCCAAAATACTGGAGAAGCCATCGCAGAAAACCACTTGAACCTGTCTCCATCACCCTCTAACCTCTTTGCACTACAATACTTGCTTCACCTCACAGTCCCTCAAGATCATTCGATGCTCTGATACCACTGTTGATGCTGATCAAAGCAACAAAGAAGCAGAAATGCCAGAACTATAGATATCGAGGAAGAAAGAAGAAAAACAGAGGAAACGGAGAGAACAGAGCATAAAAACTGCCTTCTACGGTTCTCTGGTAAAAAGTCAAGTACAAAACACGACTTAAACTAAAAAGAAAAAAACAATAACTGCACACACACATGTTCAGCTTGTAACTGCACCCGAACAAGTACTTAACTTCCTAAATAACACAACAATAACTGCATAACATAATTGACTAAGTAAGAAAATAAACTAAAACAATATAAAACAGAACAGAGTAGCTTTAGTCTAAAAACAGCAGCACTGAGACATCAAAAATCCAACACGGTGGATCTAAGGTTGCTGGGCAAAGGTTGGCTGTGTATAGAGGGTTCCTGCGAATCGCAGGCTGCGATTGAGAGAGAGAGAGAGAGAGAGAGAGAGAGAGAGAGAGAGAGAGAGAGAGAGAGAGAGAGATGCAACTATTCCTTCAGATCTCGCAATGAAACCATCATTATCTCCAACAAGCAACTTTCGGAAGAAACTAAGAATTTGATGCTTCCATCGTTTTGAGAAGCCTAAATAGCCCAGCTGCTTCCCTTATCCGTGAAAAGTTTATGCAGAAGGCATGGACTTCAATCAGGATCTCCTTGACTGCCCAAAATCATTAACATACAGAAGAAGGCAGAAAAACAAATCACGTAAGAAATAGATCATCCCACCAATATCGTTCTACATGACACTGAATATTCTCTTTATTCATTTCGCTATAGCTGGACGGCATACACAAAACAAATAGCAAGCAGATTTCATTCCATCACATGGATTTTGGTTCATCATAGAAAAACAAAAACACAGCGCTCAATCTTGACCCACATTACCAAAAAACTATTTCAGATGTCATAATCCCTTAAGATATCAAATTCTGCAAACGCACGCAGAACACACGGGATTCCACCTTAAAAGCCCAACAAGAAAAGAAACAAAGGACAATCCAACGCATAAAGGATTCTTACAGTTCTTGAATGTGCCCGATCTCAGGATCTCCTCGACTCATCGATCTCAACTCATTTTGTTTTACTTTGGTTTCACGTGGGTTAGCAACCATGGAATCTTTCTTTTCTCTCGCATTTGCTGCCCATCAAACTCTCTCCATATATTTACATAACCTGGGAAATTTTTAACAGCTTTCGGCACATTACAAGTGATACAGTAAAAAGGAATTTACTTGAATTGGTGATGGTTTATCAAGGATGACAAGACAATAAAAGCTTGTTAAAGTGGTTTGGACAAGTGAAACAATGACCTTGAGATTTTTTGCCAGAAGATGTACATTTTGATGGAGCTGCATCGAGAAAGGTTCATGAGGCCTTGGGTTATGCCAGGGGAAACCATGTAGCGATCCCTTGTTCGTGAAAGGCTTTAGCTATTGTTGTCAGGTGTTGGGGATTGCAAATTCATTTTCACGATTACCATTGAATTCAGTGTCGTATCATATTATAATATTCTCTATATGCATGCAAATTAGCTAATCTAATAAAATTGGTTTTGTCCTTTAGAATGCGCTGCGGCAACAACAATTTGTACGAGAAGTTCCAATACAATACGATCTCTGCAATGAACCTTGGTATGTTTTAGTTTCCCATTTGTTATTTCCAGCAGTTTGTCTTTTAGGGAGTTGAGCTTTTCAAGCACCATAATCTTGGAATTTATCCCTTCTGTTTTGGTTTAGCATGTCGGAGGAAGCTGCCCTTGTCAATTTTATGCATAAGTACATATGTATACTCTCAATTTCTGCGCTGGCTTGAAGAGCCCCATGCTGTCATCTCTTCACTCCCGCTTTTGGAGCTTATTTTGGATGGAACCCTTTGACCTTCTGAGCGACATGTCTTTTGTGTTCTTACCACCAATCACATTCCTAAAAGGATGGGAATAGTCCATACTGATCTCCCCGCGCTCATGCAACTACATCTGGGAATAGAGGAAAATTGGGCAAAAGATCTAGTTTTCCAAGGAAAATCGTGTAAAAGATATAGGGGTTCATAAAAATGTATACCATATCACATGTCACATGTATCAAATTTAGTCAATGGTTAAATGAGCACCTAAAGAATTAACCTTGCCGTCGCCTAAGGCTACATGCTTAAAATCACCTGCATACTTAAAATCACGAACATACCCATTAATGAAAAGTTAAGGCTAACATGCTTGATTGGTTGTAGCTTGTAGGACGAGGGCCTGTTATGTATTTTGTCTTAGTTGCACATGCTTAGGTTATTAACTGGTCAAGTCTAAGTCAAGTGCCTCTATCCTGCTTGCTATGATTCTGTCCATTTGATTAGTTACAAGTGCTTTTTGTGCAGGATTAAATATAGGTTGAGCATTGTTGCGGACAAGGGCCTGAAAAAGCCCCTATTTACATCTGCACGTCTGAAAAAAGGAGAAGTGCTGTATCTGGAGACACATTCCTGCAGGTATCATATTTCTTGCAGAGTATGTACTTAGCATCATTCATAGATGTTTGTTGAAAATTGATCATGCACACTAGGATAGCCTATGTTACCAACTGCCTTTCTGGAATAGGAAATCCTTGTTTCATGGAGTTTGTTTCACACGATTGCTACTGCATGTATCTTCTGCTGACCTTGGTCTGATAAGTGAGAGTATGGAGCAGACTGGTTGAGTGGTATAGCGACTTGTCTACTGAAATTTAAACCTTAGTGCCAAAACTGAGTTGCCGATTCTGTTGGGGACCTTTATTTCTCAGAATGTTCATTGCTTCTATGGTTGGCTTCACTTATGACTACAACTTGCAGAAAAATATAGGAATGACTCGAACACTCAGGCACAAAAGCATAGTTTCACCTGGATTATTTATTAGCGATGCAACTTTTGAGCAACTTTTTTCTCTTGTTGACTTATTAAAGGTACGAGCTTTGTTTCACTGGAGAAAAGATGGTCAAAGCTACTACAGCTTCTCAAATGCATGAAGCTGAAACAGAGAAATCCCAAAATCACCACCCACATTCCATGAATGGAGAGAGAAACGACCCTGAAAACACTGTGATCGATGTGTTTCGGTGGTCTCGATGTAAGAAGCCTCTTCCCCAGAAAGTTATGCGTTCAGTCAGAATTCCTCTGCCCCCGACTATCTGGAGGTATTATTACTATCATCATCATCATCATTTTAGTTTCCTTCCTTTGGATTTTGCATGTGTGCTTTGCATTTCTTGGACTTGGAAGATTCCTTGTACTTTTTACCAATTTCGACATTCCAGGACATATCTCACCTTCTTATATTAAGCTTAGAGAAATCACGTGCTCTTCTTCCCTCACTATTTAGCTGTCACACATAGTGAAATCCTCACTACGTCTCTTCATGTCATTTCTCACTGGTTTGTCTAACATTTTGCCAAAAATAAACTTCTGACTTGGAGAATAAAGTATCGCTAGCTATAGTCTTGTGCGTGTGCATGGTCCTTGTTCATGTTTCTTAATTCAGATGCTGGTCAAATTGGTAATATGAGTATGCAGCAGAGTATACTCACAAGAAATAAAGTATTTTTTTTTTTTCAAGGAGAAAAGAGAGATAGGAGCCCAAACTTTAACATCGATCTATCTACCCTTCTTGAATAGGTATTGGAGGAGAATCTGGACTAGGAGGATGTGCAGTAGAGCTGGCAAAATGGGTCATAAACCCATATTATCATCCATTTTTAGTTATATGGGTCAAGTAAAAGTTAAATATGGGTCTGAAATGAGTCAAGTGAAAATTAAATATATGTTAGAAATGGGTCAAGTAAAGTTAAATATGGGTCGAAATGGGTTTAAGAAAGTAAAACACAAAAAGAAATAGATTTAAATGAGTTATTAAGAAACCCACTTTAAAGTTTAAACCCATGGCATTTTTTAACTTTATAATTTTTTTTATAAAAAATCAAAATTATAATTATTTTTCATATTTCATTTTTTTTCATTTTTTTTCTTCCTTCCTTAGCCGAGCCGCAGGGGTGACGGCCGGCTACCGACAAGCTAGGCGAGGCTCGAGCCTTGCCGGATCTAGCGAGACTCGAGCTTGTTGGCGTTGGGTGGGGCCTCGGCCTCGCTTGATCGGCGAGATCGAGCCCTCGCTTCGATGCCGACGAGCTTGATCTCGCTTGTGGCTAGTTGCCAGCTGTCGTTGTGGCCAACGATCGGCTGAATAAAGAAAAAAATAAAAGAGAAAGAGAAAAAATAAAAAATAATTATTAAAAATAAAAATTATATTTTAAAAATAAAAATTATAAAAATTATATTTAAAAAGTTAAAAATTCGATTTTTTTATAAATATTTTAAAAATAATTATAAAAATTCCATTAAATTTGTATTGCATAAAAATGTTTTAACAATACTTTTTTTTTATAAAAAAGAATCATAAAATGAGCTTTTTTAGGTTTAATTAAAAAAATTTTCATGTTACGGTTTTTAGTTATTCAATGGTATGTTTACTTCAAATAAGAGAAGCATGTGTATAGTCTAATTTTTTATAAATATTTCAATTTATAGGTTTTTTTAAACTTTTTTATTTTTATTTTATTTACTATTTTTAATTTAATTTGAAGTTTTAATCCAATTAGCATATAGTAGAAATGATTTTTCTTAAAATGCTAATAGGTTTTAGCAATACAGGTCGGGTCGGGTATGAGTCATTATATTTATACTACAAGAATATGAGTTAAAACGGGTTAAATGAGACAAATATGAGTCCAACCATTTTCGACCCGACCCACCCATTTGCCACCCCTAATGTGCAGTGGTCACAAACCGGGGCTTGGATAGCTGGAAAAGAATACTCGTTTGCTCGGGTGCATTTTCTGTCATTGAATTAGCCCTGGTTGTGACTGTTTAATTTCTCTGTCCTTATTTCATACACTTACTGTGGAGATTCTGGATGCATATTGATTTAAATTACCTAGAAAGTGTATTGGACTTTATCTTGTGTTATTTTGTGGATATGATCGCTAGAAAAGCTAGCCTGACCACAAATTACCCTGTAAATATGCAATATCCTGGAGTCATGTAGGTTTGGCTTGTTACGTAAACCATTTGTTTGATAAATTGACATGTAATTCAGTTTTCATGTCTTGGGAGTTCTGTAGCATTCAGCAGAATGTCGGAGCTAATGCATCTTTTTAGTCTAATCAATTTTGGTTTCAGGCTCACTTATGTTGAAAATTTACGTCTTTTGGAATGTAATATTGACGAACCACTTCACATCATCGGCCACGACAGTGAAACTCGTGAATCGAAATCAAAATCCTTTTAGTCATGCAAGAAGAATACCAGTTAGGCTAGTGATCCTGGAATTTGAAAAATAATTTATCTTTCAAAAGATACATATGCTATTTATTGGGAATTTTCATTCTTACCCGAAGACATATTGAATTGTTCTCCAAATTCACATATGAAATGTTCTTTTCTTGATAAATTAGATGAATCTCGGTCCTCTTATTTTTCTGAATCTGTCTCTATAGTTCATCTGACTACTAATGTCTTTCTGGATTGGTAAAAAATCATGTAATTGTTCATGTGTGGTGCAGTTAACACCACAAAAGAGGATCAAAACAAAATCTCAATGAAGCTATGGGTAGAATAAATCGGTGACCGGCATTTTTCATGGAATTCTGCATTCCTCAATAGTAAATGGGGAGATGTCCCAAACAAATTATGAAGCTAGGTCGCAATTGGATTCTTGCCCGTAAGGCCACTGAGATGAGTGTGAATGACAGTTCCAACACACCTGCTTCACCTAGTATTTTGCACGCAAAATTTCTCCCTCTAAATTTAGGCAATATATAAGAATTCTTATTCTGAAAATGACAAAATTCGCATTTATATCGAATCTTGGGACTTGTTTTGAGTAGTAGCAAGGCTATTAGAGTCGAGCGATCTTGAAAGGAGACGAGATATTGGAAGAAGACGAGAGGAATATGGAAGAATTGTATTCTCATTCTATATTCTGCTGTACATTTGTCTTGTAATTATAATACAGACTAGATACAATTTAAGGATGAAATATATCTTGGAAATCATAATAAAATCATAATCTAATTTCCTAACTAAATTATGCACAATTAAAATCAACCGAGATTCCAAGCATATCTCTGGGATATGATCTAATGCATATCTTCCAACACTCCCCCTCAAGCTGGTGGCCGGTAGATATCTAAGACACCTAGCTTGCTCAATAGATATGCATGTTGTCTTTGACATAAAGGCTTGGTAAAAATATCAGCAGGTTGCTCTGTTGTTCCAATTCCTCTTGTCTCAATTATCCCTTCTTGAATTTTATCTCGAGTGAAATGACAATCCACTTCTATATGCTTCGTTCTTTCATGCACTATGGGATTCCCTGCAAGTTTGAGCGCCGCATCATTGTCGCAGAACAATTTTGTCGGACCCTTCAATTTTATCCCGAGATCCTGAAGTAATCCCCGTATCCATACAATCTCACAGGTAGTCTTTGCCATGGCTCGATACTCTGCTTCGGCTGAGGATAACGATACGGTTGCTTGCTTCTTGGTCTTCCATGAAAGGAGAGATTCTCCAAGCTTAATGCAGAAGCTTGTAATAGATCTTCGGCTCATAGGACATGTTGCGTAGTCTGCATCACAGTATGCCGACATTTCCATATTACATTTTCTGGACAAAAGAATCCCCAATCCTGGACACCTTTTCAAGTACTTCACGACTTTCAAAGCAGCATTCATATGAGACAATTTTGGACTGTGCATGAACTGACTCAAAGTTTGTACTGCATATGATATGTCAGGTCTGGTCATGGTTAAATATATGAGTTTCCCAACGAGCTTCTGATAACTTGAAGGATCATTGAGAGCAGGGTCATGATTCTCAGATGTTCCAACATCATAATCCTTGGTAGTCAACTTAGTATTTTGCTCAATTGGAATGACCGAAGGTTTGCATCCCGATAAGCCAGCCTCTGATATAATTTCCAGGACAAACTTACGTTGACTAAGAGATATGCCACTATCAGATCGAGCAATCTTGATTCCAAGAAAGTACTTTGGTGCCCCCAAGTCTTTAATATGAAAGGTAAAATGCAAATATTTATTGAATCTTTCTATTGCAGTACTATCATTGCCCATGATGAGAATATCGTCAACATATATCATCAAGTAAATAGATGACATACCTTGAGTCCATGTGAATAAGGCATAATCATATATGGACTGTTTAAATCCTGCAGACATGAGAACATCAGCAAATTTGGCATACCATTGCCTGGAGGCTTGCTTAAGACCATAGAGGGATTTGTGGAGACGACATACTCTATTCTCCCCCTGTCTCCGTAATCCTTGAGGAATATCCATATAGATTTCCTCATCTAAATCTCCATGCAGAAAAGCATTGTGCACATCCATTTGATGCAATGCCCAATCATTAATAGATGCAACAGATAGAAAAGATCTTACAGTGACATCTTTAGCAACTGGGGAAAAAGTTTCATGGTAGTCAAAACCTTCCCGTTGAGTAAATCCTTTTGCTACCAACCGAGCTTTGTAACGCTCAATGGACCCATCAGCTCGGTACTTGATCTTATAGACCCACTTGCATCCAATAGGTTTCCTATTTGGAGGTAGAGAGACCAAATCCCAGGTCTGATTGGCAATTAATGCCTGTAATTCAGCTCCCATAGCTTCTTGCCATCGTGGATCATTAGCTGCTGCTTCATAACTGGATGGTTTGATATCTTCTGATATTTGACTAACGCAACATCTATGTTTCGGCGAAAGTCTATGAAATGAAACATAAGATGAAATCGGGTAGTGAATACCTGGTGAATTCATGGATGCACAAACATAATCCTTTGTCCAAGCTGGTGGTCGTGTAGAACGACCTGATCGTCGAGGGGGATCTCCATGTGGTGAAGTAGATGATGGAGAAGATCTTGCTCCAACATCAATTTCATTTGAAGGGTCTTGAGAATTGCCTTCGATTGTATCCACAATAGCTTCTGGTGTAACATCCTCAGTAGAAATTGGACTTATTACTGGAACAGGTTGTTATGGAGTCTTTGTCAGGAAATAGCAGGGAGTCGATTCTTCTAAAGATAGGGAGTTATCAGGAGGCATGAAATTATCTTGTTTTTCTCCCGAAAATTCCTTGTCATGAAAAGGAAAAATGTCTTCATGAAAAATGACATCTCTGCTAATGAAGAATTCCCCAGTTGACTGATCAAGGACACGATATCCTTTTTGGAGGTTCGGATAGCCCATGAAGATGCAACGTCGAGCTCGAGGACCCATTTTGTCACGGGGACCCAAGATAGATGCAAAGCACAGGCATCCAAATATCCTTAAGTGCTCCAATGCTGGTTTCTTCTTGAAAAGCAACTCAAACGGAGTTTTGCCATTGAGTACTCGAGTTGGCATCCGGTTGATTAGATAGGCTGCAGTAATTATGCATTCGCCCCAGTAAAGCTCGAGAATAGATGCTTGAAACTTCAATGCTCGTGCAACTTCCAGTAGGTGGCGATGTTTACGTTCTACTACTCCATTCTGTTGTGGGGTATAGACGCATGAACTTTCATGGAGAATCCCATGAGATGATAGAAGAAAGTTGCAGTCATTGTTGAAGAATTCCTTCCTGTTGTCTGTCCGGATTCGCTGAATAGATTTCCCAAATTGGTTCTTGGAAAGGGTGATAAAAGTTCTCAAATGTGAGGAAACTTGTCCCTTTGACTGCATCAGAAAAACCCAGGTGGCACGAGAATAGTCGTCCACAATTGTCAAAAAATAACTTGACCCATCATGATGTGGGGTATGATAAGGGTCCCATACATCCATATGAATCAAGGAAAAAATGTTATTGGCACGGCTTTTGCTAGAAGGAAATGGAATGCGTGACTGTTTGGCAAGAGGACATATTTGACACTTAGAGTAAGGAAATGAAGCACTATGTCCCAATCTTGAATGCATAAAATAATCTCTATCATTGGTAGTCGTGTTACACAATGACATTTTATTTGAAAGAGATGACACTAAATCAAGATTACTTGGAAAATTTGTCCAAAGGAACACCCTTCGTAGAGACTACCCAAGCCCATCATTCGCACTTGATCGAAAGGGCCTGAAAGAAGCAAGTGTCAGAATCAAACAAGACACGACATGAATTTTCCTTGCAGACTTTGGACACAGAGACAAGGTTAAACCGGAATTCTGGGACATATAGAGCATTTTGGAGTATAATTTGTGGATTGAGTTTGACTGTGCCAGTGATTGTAACATAAGTGACATTCCCATTGGGTAATTGCACAGTAATAGGAAAATCCAAATTCTCATGTATATCTGAGAATAATGCCCTTTCACAAACAATATGATCACTTGCCCCGAATCAATAATCCGATTTCCTTGAGACATTATTAATCGTCAACGAAATACCCGAGAAATTTCCTCCCTTGCTTGAGGTGTCTAATTTCTGTAGTGCCTGCATCAGCTGTTGGTATTGTTCATTTGTGATAGACCAATCAGCATTAGCACCACTGATTTGATAAGCTGCAGAAATTTCCTTCCTTTTTTCCTTTTCTCTAGGTTTACCATGCAGTTTCCAACAATTTTCTATTGTGTGATGTGGACGTCTGCAAAATTCACAATATAATTTACCTTTTCTTGAATTAAAATTTTTTGCAGATGCTGAGATAAATCCTCCACCGTTGGATCCTCGTCCATGGGACTCATCACCACCGTCCGATCCACTCGAGTGGATGAAGCCCTTCGAACCGTCTGATCGGCGCGAGGGATCTGGTCCGCCCATTCCGCGTGAAAGATTTGAGCCGCTCATTCCGCGCGAAAATCTGGACCGCCCATTCCTCCCCTTTTAAGGAGTCGAGCATCCTTGGACGGAAACCCTAACCCTTCCTCCTGCGCCTTTTTCATTTGCTAGGGTTTTCGGTCCCGTGTTCCGCCTCTCCCCGCAGCTTGCTAGGGCGAAACTCTCTCTTCCTCTCACCGAGTCCGAAGATGCAAGCCGCTGGCTTTCTTCCTGCACGGCCAACTGAAAAATCCGTCCAAGAGGCGGCACTTGATCCATGGCCAAGATCTGAGAACGAAAAGTCGGGTACGAATCGTTCAAAATCAACAAAAAACGGGTTGCCTTTTCCCTTTCTTTCATTGATCGGAATTGGGCGAGTGTCTCCTCTGGACCCTCGAGTTTCTCCTCTGCGGCTTCGAGATCATTCCACAGGGATGATAGTTTGTTGTAACATGTTGAAATCGTCATATTTCCTTGTTTTAACTCACTGAGTTCCTGCATCAAAGAGAAAATCCGTGCTCGGTCTAACTTGCCGTACATTTGTTTAATGTTATCCCACATGCTCTTCAAATCTTCCGTCGGTGGAAGGCCGGCCGCGACATCTGGGAGATGCGATGTTGCGATCCAAGTGCGGACGAGCTGGTTGCATTTCCTCTAATGTCGGGCCGCCGGTTGTCGGCGGGGATCGAGACAGTTCCATCTAGAAACCCATCCTTGTCTTTCGTCACCAAGGCTCGCCGGAAGTCTCGGGACCACCTGGAGTAGTTTTCTGGCCCGGTTAACCGAGGTTGATCAACCGCAACTCGGGATCGTCGGCTGTCGAGACGAACAGGGGGTCTCCGAGCTACGGTCGACTGGTGACGGCTCCAATTGGGAACGGCAAGAAACCGGGTGCAAAGTTCGGGTAGGGATTTGACCCTGAACCCGACAGGTAGGGATTTGACCTTGAACTCGGTTCGCCCGATCCGTATTGATGCCCCACATTGAAAATTCCCGGGTAGGGATTTGTGCCCCGACCCGGTTCTCCCGACCCGCTCGTCTGCTCCAATCCGGAGGTCGAGCTTGCCCCACTTACGGCTGGTGGGCTCCCTTCGGATTGGACGTGGGCTCCTTGGTGCCCTACATAACCAGGCAATGATGTATTTGGGCTTGGCCCAAGGTACCATGGGTAAGGTACCCACTGGAGAGGCTGGCCCGAAACGGGTTGCCCCAGATTATACTGAGCTTGCGTGGGTACCCATTGTATGGGTTGGGTCTGGAGTTGCTGTTGTTGTTGTGTTGTGGCAGGTGAGCTTTGGATCTGCGACTGCAAAGGATTCTCTGTGATGGACTGATCGTCGGCCATTGAAGGTAAAAAAATTTTATCTTCTTCCTCGAAGGTGATTCCACTACCGGATGGCAGTTCTGTTTTGCAGAGAACTCCTCTGGTGGGCAATCAGAAGCGGAAGCGAAGGAAAAAAATCAGAAGCCAAGGTGGCTCTGATACCATGAAAGGAGACGAGATATTGGAAGAAGACGAGAGGAATATGGAAGAATTGTATTCTCATTCTATATCCTGCTGTACATTTGTCTTGTAATTATAATACAGACTAGATACAATTTAAGGAAGAAATATATCTTGGAAATCATAATAAAATCATAATCTAATTTCCTAACTAAATTATGCACAATTACAATCAACCGAGATTCCAAGCATATCTCCGGGATATGATCTAATGCATATCTTCCAACAGATCTCAACTCAATACTTATTGGCTCAGAAGATGAGAGATCAATTCATAATTATTACAGGAAACAAGGGGATACCGGACCATGTCAGCTCTTGCGCTATGACAATCACACTCAAATTACGGAGAACTACACCTTTTAGCACAATATGCCGAGGGCCTCTAGATAGAACCACAGGTGCAAGTTTCCCCTGGACTGGAGAAGCTATTTTTGGGGGGAAATTGTGCATTTTTGGAATCTGTTCTCTGGTTAGAACCACTAATGGATCCAAATGGATTGGATTTCAGTAGGTTGGAAAAAGACGTACAACCTTGGCAAAAAAGTGTTCAGCAGAATATGTGACTCATTCTCCTTAATGTTGTGTCTCTATTCAAGTCATTCAAAACTCTCTTATAGGTATAGGCCGTGGAAAATAAGTGTAGCAGAGATGCCAAAAATTTGATCATACAAATTACAGGACTCAAAAGTTTGTACATCGTCTTGATTGGTACTACATGGAAGATTTTGTTATTTTCCAAAGTACCATCTGCAGGACCTACTTTTTCAACTGCAAAAATGAAAATGCCCGTTCAAGGTTCGTTACTCAATTCAAGTTTCATGTCAAAGTCAGTTGTTCAAGCCCGGCATTCACACCTCTCTTAATATTATAAAAAAATAAAAATAAAAATAAAAGGTGAAACATAAAATGATCAATAATAAACTGGGAGTGGATAATTCGAGGGCATCCATTCAGAACTATAACAAAGTGCTGTGGCGTCTCATCGGTCCAGTTTCTTCCTGCTGCAACAACGCTGCCATCCTCAACAATCACACAGCTGTTCAATCAAATAGTACGATCTGAAATCATTCACTAACCAAGACTGAAACACTAAGGGGCCCGCATGTTTTTTCGTTCTTTTTTTTGTTTACGAACAGAAATTTTGTTTTTTTTTCTCGGGAACAAAAAGAATAGAAACGCGTTTGTTTGCGTTTTTGTTCAAAATCAGATTTTTTGTTCCAGGAATACAAAAAGAACAGAAATAAGAAACAAAAAAGATTGTTTTTTGTTCCGAAACGATTTTGAAGAAACACTTCTTCTTCTCTCTCTTCTCTTTTCTTCTTCTTTTCTTTTCTTTTTCTTTGGCTGGTCGCTCGGCCTCGGCCATAGCCGGCGACCGGCCGTCGCCGAGGGCCGGCGACCTCGGCCCAGGATCGGCGAGCCCGAGCTCGCCCAACCAAGGTGAGGTTGTCGGCCCTGTCGGCCGGTTGCTTGAGGCCGGCGACGGTCGAAAAGAAGAAAAAATAAAAAGAAAGGAAAAAAGGAAAAAAAAATTAAAAAATTAAAAGAAACAAAAAAGAATATAAATTTACCAAACGTGTTTCTATTCATTTTTATTCTTGGAACAAGTTTACCAAACGCATCTTTCGGTCAAAAATTGTTCCTCGTAACGAAGCACTTTTTCTATTTCTGTTTCGAACAATTTTTGAACAGAAACGTTACCAAACACGCCCTAATCATCTTAATTAGTTAATGAAGTAACATATGTGAATGCACCAGGTTACTGAAAACCAGCATATTACCTAGCTGGAACTTCAAGGCTGTCCAAGAAAAGCTCTGCCTTACATAAAAAAAAAAAAAAGCAATGTCTTGTTACTTGTTAGGAGAAAAGAAACGTGAGGGTAAGAGTCAGAAATTCTTTAATGCATGCATGCATACATGCATACAGGCAATTCAAGAGTAAATCAGCATCAACTTGCTAGCAGTAGAAATAATTCAAGATCAATATGCAGCTACTAATGGAACGAATGCACGTCTCATTTTATTTTTTTTCGGATCAAGATCTTGCAGGTCCTTTACTATATACTCCTCACAAACTTCCAAGCAATTGTTATCACCACATACTCATCCTGTAATATAGATGCAAGTCCCCCAAAATGTTAAACTAATATGGCTCTAACAAAATTAAAGCGAAAACAGCAACTAATTTGAGAAACTACACGTTGCTTGTTTTAGTATGTCCTATCATTGGTACCTTAGAAGCTTATCTTTCATTAATCAGGTTTCACTCGAGATCTTCAAAAGGTTCCAGGAGTTTTTGCCTCCAGGTTATTCTCCTTCATAAACACTGGTACGGAAGGATAAAAAGAGAATCCTAAACTGTTGCCAAGGCCTCAGAAATCGGAATAGAATTAGCTTCTTGTGCTTCTGTGACTATTCTATTGCATAACTTATGTAAACTCGTGTTTCTCGTGAATTTTTTCTTTCTCATATCCACAGTCCATGGGGTGAAAGAATATCACTACCTAACCAGTCATCCATGGGCACAAAGGATGTTCGCATTACTCTCACGCATCATGTGAATTTGGTTCTCACTTCTCCATAACTGCCAAAATTATCAAGTGGTAAAAGAACTCGACTGTCAACTGGTGGCTTCTTCAAGTCTCACTGCATCTTCTTCATTCCTCCATGGTTTTGCCTCTTCAAGCGCCTCATAGAACTTGGCGACAGAGTCCTATCGCAATTATTGGAGAATTGTCTTGAGAAAACTATCTCACGCTGCACGATCTTTATGATAGGTACATACTCCAGATCCACATTTGCTAGGCACCTCAAAAGCACTCAAGAGTCCCCCTCTCTCTAGACTTCACCTAACTTCTTTCAATAAATTGCCACCAACTCAAAGAAAGAAAGAAAGAAAGAATAGCTACCTTCCATGGATTTGTTACTGATTTAGCAGTGTGTAACATCGATTAGTGATGAATTCACTACCAAGCATCCACAAACAAAAGTTACGAAGAAAAACTAATTCAACGCCTCTCGAACAAATTCCACGACACGTTGTTCAAAGTTCCCACGCAATTGGATCACCAAGGAATTGAATTCAAAGTCCAGGTCAAATATTACAAAATACAATTGGGATGTGCCAGGTGTTACCTGATCTTCAGCAAGCTGCATGAAGCCTAGAACCTCAGCTACACATCCATGGCTTCGGTCGGCGGTGGTAGTCCGTCGCCTCTGCTCTCCAGTCTCCGCCACCGTCGTTTCGCTAGGGACTCTGTTTCAGGGAGACAAACTTCTTCTCTTCGTCGCCTCCGTCGTTGGTAGGTAGCGATCTTACAGCCGTCAGAGCTCAGTGTTGTTGGATGGGAGACGAGATGTCGTGATGCTAAAAGTGGCATTGCTGGACAATCATGCGAGTCGTTCAGTATATCTGTTTTGATGGTTCCGTACATAAGTGGACCCTTGGGTTTTAAATATGTTGATTTAAGACGAAGCTCGTAGGGTAAAGCTGGATCTATAGGATCTTGAAGCACAACTTCAAAATCATCCTCTAGTGGCTGGCAAATTATTTGGAATCCACACTTTTTTGCAACTCCACCTGATACTTTAACACTAAATTGTACATGACTCTCATAAATTTGACCAAATTTGACTGCTCCCAGCAACAGCTTAAACTGTATAAATGATACAGCCAGAATATGATTTGCATCGGGAATCCATCTATGCTTACGCATCATTCGGCCATTAACTTTCAATTCCTCGTCGTATGATTATGACCCATGATCCTCTTCATCAGTACTATGAACAACACAGTAAACAAATCCAAGAAACCTGCGACACAAGTCCTTAGAAGCCTTAAAAGATACAAAACCTTTTTCAAAAGGGAGGACCCACTTTGGTAACTCTGCTCCAAGATAAGTAGCAAAGCAACCCTGTTATAAGATAAACTGTTAGAAAGTTCCCGAATAGAAGAATTCAATTTTGAGTTTAGAAAGTAATCCTAGCGAATTCCACTTCTAACTAGAGCTCTATAAATGAGTAGAGATACATTGATCCTTGCTTATAGTAATATACAAGTCTCATGTGATAGAAATGATTCTTATAAAAGAACGGAAGCCACTTCCATCATATGCATGTACGTGTAGAACCACTTTAGATTTATTTGCTTTTCTTAAGCTTCCTATCTATCGTTCTCTGCTGTAGCAATATACAAGCACACACTCCACATTAATATGAGAGAGAGAGAGAGAGAGAGAGAGAGAGAGAGAGAGAGAGTCTTACTTGGAGAGGCGGCATTTGCAAAGCCAACTCGACAAATTGTCTACCGTTAGAAGCATAGGGATTGACAATCCTCCCGCCTGGAATATGAACATGGCGCGCCGCTTGAATAGTTAAATGTTTGCGCCCAGCGAAGGATGTTGGAATGCTAGTTATTTTGGTCCCCAACAGCCTTAAAAAACTCAATTTGGGACAACAGGAATGATTCTCCAGAAACTCCAATTCAGTCAGACTACTTCCACCAAGGTTTAAATATTTTAAACTTGAAAGTCCAATCTTCATAGATGGATCAGTAGAATCATTGTACTTTGGAAACCCAATGAAGGATCTGCAATTATGAAGATGCAGCTCTTCAATGTTATGTAACTTGTATATACTAGATGGAAGACTTACCAGATTCTTGCAAAAAGATAAGCGCAATTTCTCCAAAGAAACAAGATTTTCTATTGATACAGGAAGTTCTTTAATAGCAGTCCCTTTTAAGGAAAGAACTCTCAGGCTTTCAAGTTTATGTGGAATATCAGGGGAACCTTTTCAAATTTTTACAATATGTAAGTTCAAGACACCAGAGTCTTTTTGTCTTGAGCACATTTGGAAAAACATGAAGTTGAGAGCACCCGGATAAAGTCAACAACTGTAACTTCTCAAGATATGCAATCGATTCATGGGCTTCTACCAAGTTTCTACAATAAGAGAGAACCAATTCCTCGAGATGTGGAGCACATGAGAGGTCAGGGATACGAATTAGGGACTTGCAATAACTGAAATTAATGTACTTCAATTGTTGGAAGTCCTGCAAATATGGCGGAACAAATCTCAGTCAAAATTACTATGAACTAATTTGCTGAGAATTGCGCGTTGTATTGAGAAATAAGTAAACACTTAGAAACTTTACTAATAATAATAAATCTATACATATATGTGGTAAGAGAATGAATTTAGAAATGACAAATAAAAAAGCTAATGGATATTGGTTAGAAGTGGGCCACGTGGTAAAAGCATGCCATGTGTCATGCCATGTGGCAATCAGAAAAATAAAATGAAGCGCCACGCGGCAACCATGTGAAGGCAGACCACTAACAAGTTTAAGCCACATGTTATGCCATGTGCCAATTATAGAAGTAAAGTGAATGTCATGTGGCGAGCACTGAAATGAACATCTTAGACTATATAGAATAGCTTTATGTCAAAAATATATATTCTATCACAATGAATTTTTCCCAAAAGTTAAGAAACTTTTTTTAAGCCATTTAAAGACAATGAAACGAACTTTTTAAATCATTTTGAAGAAAAAAAATTCCATATATTCAACTCAAAACCTAGCTTTGACTTTCAATTAAGAAACTAGCGGTATACCGTGTGGATCTTGTAAATCAATTTATTTCTAAATGCACACACATTATAGGCAAAATTTCTAATATATATTTAATTTCATCTACTTAGAAATGCTGCTCTTCACAAACTGATTTAAGCATTTAAGAATGCCTTGTTTTACAGTGTAATGCATTCAAACCTTGAAAATTCTTTTTCTTCGGCATTTGTTTATAAAATTTCTTTGTATTATGTATCAGTTTCTAATAAAGTTGTTTCACTTAATTTTTAAATGCCAATTTTGCTGCACGTAAACATATTTCCTACGCGAGTAATTAGGTCATTTTGAAAGGGATAAAAAAAGAAGAAGAGAGAAGTGGCTTCAAAAACTAGGTAAAACCACTTCGTTTCGTGTTCTAGTACATGTAATACACATATACACATACAAATGAAGTATACAATGAAAAGGTCTATGTAGGTAAATTGCTCACCTTAAATTGTTTAGGCACTACCGTGGAATTGGCTTTGCTTATATTAATTCCCACTAATTTCATTGAACCAGAGGAATATTCAGTAATTTGACGAGTATATCCAGGCCATTCAAACCATCTAAGCCACTTAGGAAGAGATAAAGGACCTTGGAAAGAATCTTGCACGTTGTGCAAGATTAGCAATCTCAACCTTCTCATTTTTGTAAAAGCATCAGGATGGATACACATCTCTGTCCACTCAGGTAGCTTCAACACTATGGCTTTTATAGCACAATCTTCCTGTATATGCAAGATTATTTAGAGTAAACATATTTTTAGTAATTAAAGTCAAAGATAAGGAGCACAACTTTAATTGTAATCATAAGTCTTACCTTGTCATTGGACAAAACCTCATCAACATCATCATACAACCATAGTCTACTGCGTCTTCTGGGATCATCAGGACATTCTCGATTCACAATATCCTTACCCATCAATTGAATTAAGTCATGCATTTCTAGGATGTCAAACTCAATTCTTATCAAGGACCTCTTAACAAGTATTTCAAATCCTGCAATTGTCTCAAGATCGCAACTTTCGAGAACTTTCTTTGTATACTGTCTTGTCCACCCCCTAAAGAAGCAAGCAATGTGGAGAAAGATTTCTTTCTCATTTACATCGAGTCCCTCATAACTAATTTTGAGCACATCATTAATGTTTTTGGTAGGACTCCTGGAAAGTTTCATTAGTGTACTTTCCCATACATCTTCTGTTTTACCACATAATAAGGAACCCAACACCTCAAGTGCTAAAGGAAGACCTTTAGCATAATTCAGAGCCCCATTTACTAGATCTATTTTGATTTGGTGCGTCTGAGAAGCATGCTTACCAAGCAACTCACGAGCTTGATTGTCATCTAGTGCTTTAACTTCATACACATGATCTTGATATATCTCCTGACAAGTTAGCAAATGTTTATCTCTTGTGGTAATGATGATCCTACTCCCATTACCAAACCACTCACCTTCTCCTGCTAAAGCATTTAACTGGCGCAGGTCATCCACATCATCAAGGATGAGGAGAACTTTCTTGCGACCAAGTTTGGATCGTATTATATTAATACATTTATCAACATTGGATACTTCTAATCTTTGCTGCAGTAATAACGTATCTTTTAGTAATATATCTTGCAAAGTAGCTAGATCCCTGCAATCTTTCGATGTTTCTCGAACATTTGCTAGAAAACAAGAACCCTCAAATTGTGTCATAATAGAATTGTAAAGGGCTTTCGCCAAGGTTGTCTTCCCTATACCCCCTTGTCCCCATAATCCCACCATGACAACATCATCATTAGATTCAAGATTTAACATTGATTTCACCTTAACCACTTGAGATTCTATCCCAACCGGGTGCTTAGCAACATGCAAAAGCGTTCGGTCAAGGTGATTGGAGACCTGTTTCACAATTTCTTGTATGAGCTTTGACTCATCCCTGACAAAAACGGAAAAAGAAGTTATAGCATCGATTTAGCAATTTGAATAAGCAATCAACAGGCAATCACTGGCCAACAAGGACAAAGCAGCGTGCCAAATTTTTAGATAATTACAGCCAAAACAAAATGTATTCCCACTTAGTTGAATTAGAACTCTGAGAGCTCAGCACCAATCAAAACAAGTTTAGGATTCCACTTTTAGTCAACCGATTCATGTATCTATCTACGTAAGTGGTTCATGTTATTCTGATTTATACAAGACGATTCACTTATCTTTCTTTTTGACTATTATATATGATTACACTTAACCAAAAGGAGCTATTTAGGACAGACTTTGAACAGCAATTAGGATTTCGATCCAAAAATTATTAAAAAAACACTAAAGCACGATGGCATTGCCTTACATGGCCTGTACAGACTAATTATCCTGTATCAAGCGTTGCGAACTGTTTTATTCCTGCTGAAGAAGAAATGGGGTCAGTGCAATAACACTACTTAACATTTTGTCCATTGGTTGATCAAGTTTTAATGTTTTATCTTTTTCAGTGCAACAACACTACTTAACATTTTGTTGTAATGTCTATTTTCTATTACTAGAAAGAGCCACGTGTCTATTCTATGGTTTTTTTTTTTTTTTTTTTGGTCTTGCCTATTTTATGGTTAGCCATGTGACTTTTCGAACTCGAAATTCCACCGGTAACGATTTTAGCACTAGGTTGGTCAAAATTGAAAATATGCCTAACTCAATTGACCCAAATAAAATGCAAACAACTCAAAGAGCCCACAAACAAAACGTTTTGAGCTTTTATTATACTTCGAGGAGGGCAACAAGGATCCAAAAGAAAAGAGCCACAGACCTTACCGAATGAAACAGGGCTTAGCAACAGCCAAAAGCAGAATAATATTGTTCCATGCTCAAAAATAGATGTTTTGTTTCCGTGCCGGTGAATTTCAATGAGTTCTTCAGTGCCAAAAATATTGTTGGGGGAGAAAGACTAATAAATTTATGAAATCACCAAATTCTCTTTTAATTAGCAAATAACCAATTACTAACTCACCAAATTTGATTTTCATTACTTATGGTCTTCAATCTACTAACTTTTATATGAAATTACCAACAAAAATTAGAGCTACTTACCAACTTTTGTCATATTAACTAATTACCTGCTATTTTTGAGTTACCAACTTTTACTAATTACCAATGCTATTTGTTCTTTTAATTTCCCAACTTTTCTATTGGATAACCAACTCTCATTTGAGTTACTCACGAACTCATTTTAAAAATTGCCAATCTTAATTAGAGTGGCTTACATTTTTTCTCCAATCAAATTATCAACTAATTTTGAGTATCAATTTTCATTTGAATTACTCGTCAAGTTTATTTTTCTTTTAATTATCAATGTATCTTATATTTTGCCATATTTTTGTTTATCTTTTTAACTATATCTTAGATTTACCAACTCTTTTACGAAATTACTAACTTTAACTTAAGGAACTTAAGAATTTTTAGGATTTATAAGATGAAGCATCTATACATATACTTACAAAGTTATAATCATGTGTGTGTTGATTAACTAATTAATTTATTTTTGTGAAAACAATCTTTATACTTACTTGTAAAGATTAGTTTCTTACACAAAATACGGACTCCACTCTACTTACCCATCATTCAAATGCCAACCGGACAAGCTACCGGCATTGAAAAGAGCTTCCTTCCATCTCTTCACTTTCTCCGAATCCTTCCTGAACTTGGACTCGTGCTTATCCAAAGCTCTTTGATAAGTCATTCTTCCCTTTCTCATTTCTCTTGGTTCCACTTTATAAAACACTGGCAGAACGGTGAGGTTCCTTTGCTCCTTGCACTCCATAATCTTCACCACCTCTTCCAAGCACCACTCTGAGGAAGCGTAGTCCTTGGAGAAAATGATGACTGCAATGTGCGATTCTTCGATGGCCTCCATAAGAATTGGCGATATCTGGCCACCCTTTTTCAGTTCTTCGCTATCTCGGAAAGTGTGTATTCCATTATGGATTAAAGCTTGGTAGAGATGGCCGACGGTTGTGACGCAGTTCTACCCCTTTGAAACTTAAAAAGACGTCGTAATTCTTTTGGGTTCCAATGAAGAAGCCATTGGATGATGGAGTTTAACAATCGGCAAAGATTGTGAGCTAAAGATTTGAAGCTATGTTTTCTAGGGGTAATTGGGTCCAGGATGGGTAGGTTTCAAACATGGACCCTGTACCCGACTTTGTCATAACTGATTCTTCTTTTTTGGACCCTATACCAGACCATGTTTGCACTGGACCATATTTTGGAACCACCCTATTTAGTCCGGTTCCAGGTCAATCATGTTTCCACTAGAACTTGTCATACAACCGCCCGATATCCTATACGACTTTGAATTTTACATTAACATGTGAGAAAAATTTGTATTGAAACATTAAGCATCAAATAATGTGGTTCTACGACCATATAATCAGCAACATGGAAATCAACACCTCATTAGTTTATATGTCCTCTGGAGCATGCGGTTGTAATAATGTCCAAATGCTCTATTTGTGCTGACCAATAGAGCGAGACAATCCCAGAGTCCAACAAAATTATGGAAGATCAGGCCAAGTTTTTAATTCTTCAAGGGTGCAAGCTGTCCAGAGACCTTGAATCAAACCTACTAACTTTGGCAAACCAGCCCCAGATAAGCGCAACCAAGACCTGCGAGGAAATCATAAGAATCTTCACATCAGCTTTGGAGAAATTGATGATGGACATGAACCGTAAGGAATCAACTGAAGTTCATCAAAGTTGCTTTCCCAGGATATACCTAACATACGTATTTCAAAAGCTGTATATAAAGATACGTATGATGATTAGATAACGTCTGTGATTTATATATCATCATCAACCCTGTGCTTGTGTGATGGAGGAGATGGGTTAAGCATGAAGAGTTTCCACTGCTTTGCACGTGAAACTTGCATGGCTTCAATATGCACACATAGCTAAAATACAAAGTGTAGTTTCCTTGAAGGCTCTCGGTTCCTTCATGGATCCTCCTCGTCATATATTTCTTTAGGTTATTCCACATGATAGAGATACAACCACAACCGTATCCCTAAATTCTCATCCTCTTCGTTTTGTCTCTAAACTGTAACACTTCTGGTCTCTGAGGCCTCGCCAATCTCTGTCTCCCTCTCTCTCTCTCAACAGAATAATCTTATATTTTAGGTCAGTAACATACAACTGCAAAGCCCAGATCAGCCAATTCTTCGGAACCGAACCTCCGACCCTCCCAAAAAGGCAAAGGGAAAAGGTGTTCACCAAAAAAATTCAATTCCGGACTCACCTCGCTCTGGAATAGCTGTGTCGGAGTGGGCGAGCTGCGAAAGAGAGGTGATGGCGGCGAGTCTGGGCCCAGCGACAAGAAGACAAGAGGTGCGTTCCTGCGGCGCACCAACAAGAGGCGAATCGGCTAACGATGATGGTGGTGACTGGCGAGGGTGCGGTGGATATAGGGTTGCTGGGCAAAGGTTGGCTGTGTATAGAGGGTTCCTGCGAATCGCAGGCTGCGATTGAGAGAGAGAGAGAGAGAGAGAGAGAGAGAGAGAGGCAGGATCGCACGAGCTCGAAGAGAAAGAGAGAATCGCATGCTGCGATTGAGAGTGCGAAGGATCGCGCGAGCTCGGAGAGAGAGACGCAGATGGAGAGAGAGAAGGGTCAGTGAGTGATATGGAGGTGAGATTTCGATTTTTCTTACTCAAAGCATCAGTTAATTTATAGGATGAGATTCAAAAGGGTCAACGGCTCCAACCGTCCCGGTATCTGCGTCATGTGCAAAATATGCGTAGGTGTCCTCCGGAGATGGGGTTGACAATGGAGAGTGAGCGTGCATCGAAGACGCCGGCCGGCTTCTGATTGGGTGAGACTTGTGGATGATGCCGGCCTAGGTAAGGTCGACGCGTAAGGGTCGCTGTGGATGCCGTCGCTTGAGATTGGCAACTAGTGAAAAGAAAGAAAAAAAAAATGAAGTGGCACGGTTCCTGTGAAAAAGTAAACGGAATTGTGTGCACGCAACAAAATACAAATAAACTTTCTAAATGACTGAAGAGGTAATCAAAATGAAAAATAGTAGATACACACTGGGAATTTTTTAATTTACAAAATAAGCATCTCTAATGTACCTAATGGTATGATATTGAATCGTGTCATGAGGAAAGGACATATGATTAGATATGATTAGCTGAGTATCCAGGAGCCTTTAACGTAGTTATTAGACTTAGAATGATAAGCTACGAAGCCACTAGCCACCTTTTGATGATCATAAAGTTATTGCTGCACAACAAGGATGGAATGGATCGACAGATGTAACTTGAACATCTTTCTTGAGGATGCACTCAATGTGCTCTTTCCAAATACACCTTAATTGATTTCTTAATCTCCAATCAACCACAAAATCACCCTTAAGAAAAAAGAGAAAAAAAACACTATGCTTGAAATAACCCCTATGTCCAAAATAGTGCCTTAATAGTAGTTGCGGGTGGAAGGGTTAATAAAGAAGTAACCGATGTCAGGAAGCATTGCTATTTTTTTGGAAAAATTCCAAATAAAGATCCGAAGTGGATCAATTTTCTCAAATAAGGACCCGAAATTAACTTTGTGTCAGATAAAGACCTAAAGTGGACCCATTGTCTCAAATAAGAACCCGAAGTGGTTGAATCAATTCCAAATAAGAACCCGAGTTTACTTGGTCAACCAAATATTCGCTGGCTATCGAGCATGTGACATTTCTAACGACTAGAGTTTGGGCAATTTTGTCCAAAAAAATATAAGGAAAATTAATAAATCCTAAAACAGAAACAAAAAAAACAAAAAAACACAAAAACAAAAACCCTAGGTTTTCTACGGTCTCCCTGTTCCTTGTACCCGTCCTCTGCAAAGTCAAAGACCGAAGTTCTCCCCATTCCTTGTACCCATCATTCGCAAAGTCGAAGACCCAAATTCTCTGCCGGTTGAGGCACGAATTAAAAAACAAGATGAAAACCATGCTTCTTTCTTTGTTTGCGGAGACCCAAATTCTTTGCTGGTCGAGCAAGGGGAGGAGCGACGAGAATCAAGTCACGACGACAACCGAGCAGCGATTTGGTTGAGGAACAGCGAGGGAGAAGAAAGAAAAAAACATAAACATCTAAATAAATAACCTAAACTTAATTAATTTAGAATTTTCCATTTTTTTCCAATAACAAATTTCTGACAAAATTGCCCCTATTTTAATCGATGGAAAATGTCTACCAGTGAGCTAAGGTCCTTAATAGAGATTAACTTGATCACTTCGGGTCTTTATTTGATACAAAATTCACTTTCAAGTCCTTCTTTGAAACAATGGGTCCACTTCGGGTTCTTATTTGACACAAAGTTCACTTTGGGTCTTTATTTGAGAAAATAGATTCATTTCAGGTCCTTATTTGGAATTTTCCCTATTTTTTTCCTTGATTTACTAGTTTCTTGATTATTTGGTAAGGCATGTATATCGATGGAAATTCTTGAAAGAGCTGAAAAAATGGAAATGAAGGAAGTTGGGCATTCTCTTAACGGTGTTTGCTAGTTTTCCTACCCACACCTTTTTGTTCCAATTTAGTTATGTGAGGAGTGAATGACGTAAATGTTAGTATGGCTGAGAACAAAGGTTTGGACTACGGCAGAGCAAGAAATGCAATAGGTTTGTGATTTTTTCTTTTTTATAATTTTATCTAATTTGTTCGTGAGTATTGCTTAAGTTATCTACCATGTGCATTTCTTTTACTTTATTATGAGAGATTAGACGACGCATGACTATGTTAAGGATGTGTCTAGTAGTTTTTACTCTCTCTCTCTCTCTTTTTAAAAAAAAATTGCAGTGTGAACCATTACTCATGTTAACTAATTTTTACTTATTCAAGCCCCATACCACTCAGTTGTCTAAGCAATCGAAATCTACTTCTATTCTACCAATGAAGTGGAACCAAAAATGTAAAATATAACCGGGACATTAGGGGATGATGGAATTAGGGGTTGTTGAGGTGATGGTCATAGTGAAGGCGGTGGTCGAGTTCATGTTTTGGGGACCCTCATGAAAATTGAAGCGATTAAACCTGTCAAAATGTCTCATAAATCCATTTTTTTTACCTATATGGATGTTAAATAAGTTATATATGATATAATAATATTAAGTAAATAAGTCATATATAAGTATTAAAAAGTCATAAATGAATTTACAACTTACTTAAACTCAACCCATTTCTATAAATTTTTCTTTAGTCTCTCTGGCCTTCACTTGATCTCTCACTCACTCATTTCGCACTTTCATCTCAGTTTGGCAATGAGTTTTCATAGATTGGATTAAATATCAAATTGTTTTAGCAATATAAGTCAAGCGCATATGGATTATTAGATTTGTACTTCGTGAAAATGAGTCAAAACAAGCTATAAATCTATTTGGATTGAACCATTTAATCCCACCCATCCATTCAACAGACCTACCCCCAATCATGGTTATGGTACGGCAGGCAGGCGAGCAATTACAGAAGCGAAAGTGCTCGTGGTGCCCACAGAATGGTGCCAATGACGATGAAGGTGATGAAATGAAAACGATTTGGTTCGCCCGGTTGACGTATTTAGTCAAGCAGATCATTTCCGTTAGCTTGAATTACCTGGTTAATGGAGTGATCGTAGGTGTCTTTGCACATAATCGGATCAACCTTATATATAACAATATGCTCTTTAATTCGACACGATAGAATACTTCCATGACCCGAAATCGCCACCGGCAAGGCCAATAACAATATTAGCTTGTGTGATTCTACTAACATTGACGACTCCGTTGTTTGTGGCCAATCAAAGTGCAAGAATGGCTTGTTTGGCTGAACCAATCAGATGGTGCCACAGAACCTCAAAATGTTCTTTTTTCTATTACAACTAGAGAGAGAGAGAGAGAGATGCAACAATTCCTTCAAATCTCGCAATGAAACCATCATCAACTAAAACATGCAACTTTCCGAAGCCTAAATAGCCTAAATAGCCCAGCTGCTTCCCTTATCCGTGAAAAGTTTATGCATATGGTTTGGACTTCAATCAGGATCTCCTTGACTGCCCAAAATCATTAACATACAGAAGAAGGCAGAAAAACAAATCATGTAAGAAATAGATCATCCCACCAATATCGTTCTACATGACACTGAATATTCTCTTTATTCATTTCGCTATAGCTGGACGGCATACTCAAAACGAATAGCAAGCAGATTTCATTCCATCACATGGATTTTGGTTCATCGTAGAAAAACAAAAACAGAGCGCTCAATCTTGACCCACATTACCAAAAACTATTTCAGGTGCCATAATCCCTGCAGATATCAAATTCTGCAAACGCACGCAGAACACACGGGATTCCACCTTAAAAGCCCAACAAGAAAATAAACAAAGGACAATCCAAACGCATAAAGGATTCTTACAGTTCTTGAATGTGCCCGATCTCAGGATCTCCTTGACTCATCGATCTCAACTCATTTTGTTTTACTTTGGTTTCGCGTGGGTTAGCAACCATGGAATCTTTCTTTTCTCTCGCATTCGTTGCCCATCAAACTCTCTCCATATATTTACATTACCTGGGAAATTTTTAACAGCGTTCAGCACATTACAAGTGATACAGTAAAAGGGAATTTACTTGAATTGGTGACGGTTTATCAAGGATGACAAGACAATAAAAGCTTGTTAAAGTGGTTTGGACAAGTGAAACAATGACCTTGAGATTTTTTGCCAGAAGATGTACATTTTGATGGAACTGTATTGAGAAAGGTACATGAGGCCTTGGGTTCTGCCGGGGGAAACCATGTAGGGATCCCTTGTTCGTAAAAGGCTTTAGCTATTGTTGTCAGGTGTTGGGGATTGCAAATTCATTTTCATGATTACCATTGAATTCATTGTTGTATCATATTATATTATTCTCTATATGCATGCTATTTAGCTAATCTAATAAAATTGGTTTTGTCCTTTAGAATGCACTGCGGCAACAACAGTTTGTACGAGAAGTTCTAATACAATACAATCTCTGCAATGAACCTTGGTATGTTTCATTTTCCCATTTGTTATTTCCAGCAGTTCGTCTTCTAGAGAGTTGAGCTTTTCAAGCACTATAATCTTGGAATTTATACCATCTGTTTTGGTTTAGCATGTCGGAGGAAGCTGCCCTTGTCAATTTTATGCATAAGTACATATGTATACTCTCAATTTCTGCTGGCTTGAAGAGCCCCATGCTGTCATCTCTTCACTCCCGCTTCTGGAGCTTATTTTGGATGGAACCCCTTGACCTTTTGAGCGACATGTCTTTTGTGTTCTTACCACCAATCACATTCCTGAAAGGATGGGAATGGTCCATACTGATCTCCCCGCACTCATGCGACTACATGTGGGAATAGAGGAAAATTGGGCAAAATATATAGTATTTCCAGGGAAAATCGTGTAAAAGATATAGTGGTTCATGGAAAGTATACCATATCACATATCACGTGTCAAATTTGGTCAATGGCTAAATGTGCACCTAAAGAATAAACCTCGCCATCACCTAAGGCTTCATGCCTAAAATCACCAACTTACCCATTAATGAAAAGTTAAGGTTAACATGCTTGATTAGTTGTAGCTTGTAGGACGAGGGCCTGTTATGTATTTTGTCTTGGTTGCGCATGCTTAGGTTATTAACTGGTCAGCTCTAAGTCATGTGCCTCTATCTTGCTTGCTAAGATTCTGTTCATTTGATTAGTGGTGCCCTGATAAATTGCAAGTGCTTTTTGTGTAGGATTAAATATAGCTTGAGCATTGTCGCGGACAGGGGCCTGAAAAAGCCCCTATGTACATCTGCACGTCTGAAAAAGGGAGAAGTGCCGTATCTGGAGACTCATTCCTGCAGGTATCATATTTCTTGCAGGGTATATACTTAGCATCATATTCATAGATGTTTGTTGACAATTGATTATGCGCGCTAGGACAGTCTATGTTAAATCTTTATGTTACCAGCTGCCTTTCTGGAATATGAAATCCTTGCTTCATGGAGTTTGTTTCACACAATTGCTACTGCATGTATCTTCTGCTGACCTTGGTCTGATAAGTGAGAGTATGGAGCACACTTGTTGTGCGGTATAGGGACTTGTCTACTGAAATTTAAACCTTAGTGCCAAAACTGAGTTGCCGATTCTGTTGGAGACCTTTATTTCTCAGAATGTTCATTGCATCTGTGGTTGGCTTCACATATAACTAAAAATTGTGGAAAAATATAGGAGTGACTCGAACACTCAGGCACAAAGCATAGTTTCTCCTGGATTATTTATTAGCAATCCAACTTTTGAGCGACTTTTTTCTCTTGTTGACTCATTAAAGGTACGAGCTTTGCTTCACTGGAGAAAAGATGGTCAAAGCTACTACAGCTTCTCAAATGCATGAAGCTGAAACAGAGAAATCCCTAAATCACCACTCACATTCCGTGAATGGAGAGAGAAACGACACTGAAAATACTGTGATCGATGTGTTTCGGTGGTCTCGATGTAAGAAGCCTCATCCCAAGAAAGTTAAGCGTTCAGTCGGAATTCCTCTGCCCCCTGACTATCTGGAGGTATTATTACTATTATTATTATCATTCTAGTTTCCTTCCTTTGGATTTTGCATGTGTGCTTTGCATTTCTTGGACTTGGAAGATTCCAAAGACTTTTTACCGATTTCAACGTTCCAGTACATATCTCACCTTGTTACAGTAAGCTTAGAAAATCACGTGCTCTTCTTCCCTCACTATTTAGCTGTCACGTAAAGAGAAATCCTCACCATGTCGCTTCATGTCATTTTTCACTGGTTTGTGTAACATTTTGCCAAAACTACATGTCTCACTTGGAGAATAGAGTATTGCCAACTATAGTCTGTGCATGTGCAAGGTCCTTGTTCATGTTTCTTAATTCAGATGCTGGTCAAATTGGTGATATAAGTAAGCAGCAGAGTATACTCACAAGAAATGAAGTAATCTTTCTTTTCGAGGAAAAAAGAACGATAGGAGCCCAAACTTTAACATTGATCTTTCTACCCTTCTTGAATAGGTATTGGAGGAGAATCTGGACTGGGGGGATGTGCATTGGTCACAAACTGGGGCTTGGATAGCTGGAAAAGGATACTCGTTTGCTCGGGTGCATTTTCTGTCATTGAATTAGCCCTGGTTGTAACTGTTTTATTTCTCTGTCCTTATTTCATGCACTTACCGTAGAGATTCCGGATGCATATTGATTTAATTAACTAGAAAGTGTATTGGACTTTATCTTGAGTTATTTTGTGGATAAGATCACTAGAAAAGCTAGCCTGACCACAAATTAGCCTGTAAATATGCGATATCCTGGAGTCATGTAGGTTTGGCTTGTTATGTAAACCATTCGTTTGATAAATTGACATGTAATTTAGTTTTCATGTCTTGGGAGTTCTGTAGCATTCAGTAGAATGTTGGAGCTAATGCATCTTTTTAATCTAATCAATTTTGGTTTCAGGCCTACTTATGTTGAGAATTTACGTCTTTTGGAATGTAATATTGAAGAACCACTTCACATCATTGGCCACACCAGCGAAACTTGTGAATCGAAATCAAAATCCTTTTAGTCATGCAAGAAGAATACCAGTTAGGCTAGTGATCCTGGAATTTGAAAAATAATTTATCTTACGAAAGATACATATGCTATTTATTGGGAATTTTCGTTCTCACCTGAAGACATTGAATTGTTCTCCAAATTCACATACGAAATGTTCTTTTCTTGATAAATTAGATGAATCTTGGTCCTCTTATTTTTCTGAATCTGTCTCTATAATTCATCTTACTACTGATGTCTTTTCCGGATTGGTAAAAAATCGTTAGGTGTTGATGTGAGGTGCAGTTAACACCACAAAAGAGGATCAAAACAAAATCTCAATGAAGCTATAGGTAGAATAAATCGGTGACGGACACTTTTCATGGAATTCTGCATTCCTCAATAGTAAATGGGGAGATGTCCCAAACAAATGATGAAGCTAGGTCGCAATTGAATTCTCACCAGTAAGGCCACTAAGATAGAGTGCGAGTCACATTTCGAACAAACCTCCTTTTTCACCCAGCATTTTGTATGCAAAATTTCTCCCTTTAAGTTTAGGCAATATATAGAAATTCTTAATCTAAAAATGACCAAATTCGCATTTATATTGAATTTAGGGACTTGTTTTGGGCATTAGCAAGGCTATTAGAGTTGTGTGACGACCTCAGCTAAATATTTATTGGCTTAGAAGATGAGAGATAAAATCATAACCACTACAAGAAACAAGGGGATTCCGGACCATGCGTGCTCTTGCGCTATGACAATCTCACTCAAATGACGGAGACCCATATGTTTTAGTACAATATACCGAGGGTCCCCGGCCAGAAACACACGTGCAATTTTCCCCTGAACTGGAGATGCCTTTTTTTTGGAGGGAAAGTATGCATTTTCTGAATCGGTTAGCTCTCGATTAGAACCTTTTAAGGGATCCAAATGGATTGGACTGAGTAGGTTGGAAAAAGACATAAAACCTTGGCAAGAACATTGCTCAGCAGAATATATGACTCATGCTCCTTAAGGTTGCGTCTATGTTCAAGTCATTCCAAACTCTCTTATAGGTATAGTCCGTGGAAAAGAAGTGCAGCGGAGATGCTAAAAATTTGATCATACAAATTACAGGACTCAAAATTTTCTACATCATCTTGATTCGCGCTACATGGAAGATTTTGTTATTTTTTTAAGTACCATCTGCAGGAGCTACCTTTTCAAATTACAGGACTCGAAAGTTTGTACATCGTCTTGATTAGCGCTACATGGAACATTTTGTTATTTTCCAGAGTACCATCTGCAGGTGCTACTTTTTCAACTGCAAAAATGAAAATGTCCGTTCAATGTTCTTGTTACTCAGTTCAAGTTTCTTGTCAAAGTCAGTTGTTCAAGCCTTCAAGACATTCACATTTCTCTCTTAATATTTAAAAAATATAAAGGGAGAAACATAAAATGATCAATAATAAACTGGGAGTGGATAATTCGAGGGTATCCATTCGGAACTATAACAAAGTGCTGTTGGCAATAATTTGTAGAGGGGGGCGGAGAAGCAATGATAAATATACATCATGTATCTCATTAGTCAAGTTTCTTGCTGCCACAACAACGCTACCATCCTCAACAATTACACAGCTCTTCAATCAAAAAGTACAATCTGAAATCGTTCACTACTTAAGACTGAAACACTAATCATCTTAATTAGAAAATGAAGTAACATATCTGAAATGCACCCGGTTACTGAAAACCAGCATCTTACCCACCCGAAACTTCAAGGCTGTCCAACGAAAGCTCTGCCTCATGTAAGAAAAGCAAGGCCTTGTTACTTGTTAGGAGAAAAGAAATATGAGGACAAGAGTCAGAAATTCTCTCATGCATGCGTGCATACATACATACAGGCAATTCAAGAGGAAATCAGCATCAACTTACCGGCAGTAGAAATAATTCAAGATCAGTATGCAGCTACTCATGGAACAAATGCATGTCTCATTTTTTATTTTTTATCAAGATCTTGCAGGTCCTGGATTATGTGCTCCTCACAAACTTCCAAGCAATGATGATCACCACATACTCATCCTGTAATACAGATGCAAGTCCCACCTAACTGTTAAACCGATATGGCTCTACAACAATAAAGCAACTAATTTGAGAAACTACATGTTGCTCATTTTAGGGTGTCCTGTCATTGGTACCTCAGAAGCTTTATCTTTCATTAATCAGGTTTCACTCAAGACCTTCAAAAGGTTCCACGAGTTTTGGCTTCTAGGTCATTCGACTTCATAAACACTGTCGCACAGAAGGATAAAAAGAGAATCCTAAACTGTTGCCAAGGCCTCAGAAATCAAAATAAAAAATTAGCTTCTTGTGCTTTTGTGACTATTCTACCGCATAACTTATGTAAACTCGTGTTTCTCGTGACTTTTTTCTTTTTCATATCCACAGTCCATGGGGTGAAAGAATATCACTACCTAACCAGTCATCCATGGGCACAACCGATGTTCATATTACTCTCACGCTCCATGTGAATTTGCTTCTCACTTCTCTATAGTTGCCAAAATTATCAAGTGGTAAAAGAACTCGACTGTCAACTGGTGGACTCGTGTCACGCCCCGATCCTCGGGCACGCACACATCCTTCTACCTTGGTCGATTTTATAATGCGATATCCCAGGACAATGTATCGCCGACCCTTTCTTTTATTAAGCACATGCGGAAGCAGTTAAAATCTCCAGACAATAAAACGATGGGATAGAAAAGCAGGGCCATATTTTTCATATTGAAACTTATAACCAAACTTTTATACAAAACACAAACCATAACACTTCACAACTTTTTATTCTAAACTCTATTCACATCAAAATGGAGATATCAAAGAAGATAACATCTCAGTCCACCTGGGCCGTACTCAAGGCCCTTCTCAGGATTATCTTCTTCTTCCAAAAATCCTTCTCTTCAAATCTCACCTCCGAGTTCTCCTTCTCGGATTCCTCCTCCTCAGCTCTTCAGCGGGGTCCTGAAATGGTTTCCCCAAACTGGGATGAGACTACGTCTCAGCGAGTTCTACCCCACTAAGCCCGATTAGTAAACCAATATACTAAAGGCTACCTAAACACGCACAGGCAGAGGACTTACCTTGGCCTCTGATCCCACCTGCAAGTCAGTACAATTCACAATAAACAGCCATTCGCTTCAAACAAATCGAACTAGTCGATTACATGTCATACAATTCAATCCCCACTGTGGGATATTTAAAAGCTAGGCCACGTGCATTCTCCAGGACGACCTTCCAAGTCTCCGAGCCACGTGCCTCAAACCTCGGACCCACGTGCATTCTCTAAGGCGACCTCTTCGCCAAGCTGGTACATCAAGCCACCGAGCCACGTGTCCTTTTTACGATGCCCGGGCCACGTGCATTCTCTAAGGTACTCGCTTACAAAGTGACGCATCAGATCACCGAGCCACGTGCCCTTTTAGATGCCATTCGAATACTTTGGACCCACGTGCATTCTCTAAGGTACTCGCTACCAAAGTGACGCATCGGATCACCGAGCCACATGCCCTTTTAGATGCCAAACTCTGTCACCGAGCCACGTGCATTCGCCAGGACGACATACCGAGTCTCCGAGCCACGTGCATTCTCTCAGGCGACCTCTTCGCCAAGGTGACATATTCAACCACTGAACTCACGTGCATTTTCCAGGTGACATTCCAATTCACCGAGCCCACGTGTCCTCTTTCAAGTGGTTACCAATCTTCTTTCAATACCGACAACCAATGCCCAACGATTTCTCATTCAATTAATTAAATCAACTCAACAAAGCATTATAAATGCCGAATAACATACTTGGCCAAACACCAAATCAATAATTCAATCTCAATCGATTCCAATCAATTTAGGGTAAATCCCTAAAATATCACAATCCATTCAATTCCATACAATGTAGAGCTCAAATAAATAAAAGGACTGCGCCACGACGATCAGCACGAGATTTCAGTCGTCGGCCATCAAAATCTTAATTTCTGAAAAATAATTAATTAAATAATTAATTTCGAAAATTAAATAATTAATATTAAAAATTCAATTTAGCTCAAAATAAAGCCCGATTAAATAAACGGACTTCACCACGATCATCAGCATAATTTTCCGGTCCCGAGCCACCTCAGTTGAATTTTCAAAAAATAAATAATTATTTAATTTAATTCCGAAAATTAATATTTAAATATAAAAAAAAATCCACTTAGGCCCGAAAAGCCTAATTGGAGCCCACTAAGGGTCGGGAAAAATCCCGAGGCACTTCCAATAATTAGTAGACCACATCTACTTGCTAATTACACAATCAATTTATCTAAATCGCATCACAATTGACTAATAATTGCTAATTTATTCTAATCTAACAACCTAAACATAATTAATTAAATCTAAACCAACCTTAAGCATAATTAGCCAATTAATCTAGGATTAGTGAGATTACTCACCAAATCGCCCGCAAATCGGATCAATCCGACGGCGGCGACGCGAGGAACGATTGTTCCCAAAGCGACTCACGAATCCGGGGCCCGGAAACGGCCCAAAAGCGGGCCCGAAGTCACTGAAACCCACTCCGTGGGCTTGCTGGACGGGCCGATCGGGGCTGCTCCGGCGGCTAGGGCGGCGAGGGGAAGCCAGCGGAGGGCGAGGGGGTCGCGGGGAGGTCCCGGCGGGGCAAGGCGGTGGCCGGAGGTGGCCGGGGATGGCTGGACGGCTGAACAGAGCGAACAACAGGCTGGGTCGCGCGGCACGGGCGTGCGCGGACGGCGGGACGGCGACGGGCGCGCGGGCGCGGCGCGGGCGGTGCGGCGGCTGGGCGAGTTGCGCTGCTTTTGCTCCGAGATCCTGGTTCGCACGCGAAGAAAAGAAGGAGAAGAAAGAAGCTGGTTCGGTCGAGCGTGCGGAGGAAGAAGAAGAAAAAGAAAGAGAGAGAGAGAGAGAAGGGATAAGGGTTGACCGGTTAAAAAGGGAAGGGAGAGAGAGAATAGGCGGTGGGGGCAATTCACACGAGGGGGAGGGGGAGAGGAGAGAGGAGAGAGAAAGAAAAGAGAGAAAAGAAAGAAAAGAAAAGAGAGGGAGAGAGAGGAAAAAGAAAAGGAAATGCATAATTCCTTATTTCAATTTTCCTTTTCTATTTTCCTTTTCCTTTCTCTTTTCTTTTGGGCTTCAATTTTCTTCCGATAATTTCTTTATTGAAATTTCGGACCCGTCAATAAATTGACGAGCGATGAGACAGGATCCTAAAAATAAGAATTATGACGCGCTTAAAATTCGATTCCCGAAATCGAGTTCAATTTCGTGGTTAAAAATCGATCAGACGTGATTTTAGCTCAATCCAACCAATTAGGTAGCTTTTAGGGATTTTACAGCTGATACATCCCTTAACGGCTTCACCCAATAGGTTAGTTAACTCGTGAGTGATCAGCTCGTAGAAAAGGGCCATAGGCACGTCGACGAAATGCCCATTTCACTTTATCGAAACGGGGTCGAATTTCAGGATGTCACAACTCGACTGTCAACTGGTGGCTTCTTCAAGTCTCACTGCATCTTCTTCATTCCTCTATGGTTTTGCCTCTTCAAGCGCCTTGTAGAACTTGGCGACAGAGTCCTATCCCAATTATTGGAGAATTGTCCCGAGAAAACTATCACACGCTGCACGATCTTTATGATAGGTACATACTCCATATCCACATTTGCTAGGCACCTCAAAAGCACTCAGAGTCCCCCTCTCTCTAGACTTCACCTAACTTCTTTCAATAAATTGCCACCTACTCAAAGAAAGAAAGAAAGAAAAGCTACCTTCCATGGATTTGTTACTGATTTAGCAGCGTGTAACATCTATTAGTGATGAATTCACTACCAAGCATCCACAAACAAAAGTTACGCAGAAACACTAATTCAACGCCTCTCGAACAAATTCCACAACACGTTGTTCAAACCTCCCATGCAATTGTAGCACCAAGGAATTGAATTCAAAGTCCAGGTCAAATATTACATAATACAATTGGGATGTGCCATGTGTTACCTGATCTTCAGCAAGCTGCATGAAGCCCAGAACCTCAGCTACACATCCTTCAAGTCATCAGTTTCCATGGCCTCGGTCGGCGGTGGTAGTCCATCGCCTCTGCTCTCCAGTCTCCATCGCCGTCGGTTCACTAGGGACTCTGTTTCAGGGACACAAACTTCTTCTCTTCGTCGCCTCCATCGTTGGTAGGTGGCGATCTTACATCCATCAGAGCTCGGTGTTGTCAGATGGGAGACAAGTTGTCACGACGCTGAAAGTGGCATCGCTGGACAATCTTGCAAGTCGTTCTGTATATCTGTTTTGATCGTTCCATGCATAAGTGGAACCATGGCTTCCAAATTTGTTGATTCATGACCAAACTCACAGAGTAAAGCTGGATCCATTAGATCTTGAAGCTTAACTTTTAAATCTTCCTCTAGTGGCTTGCAAATTATTCGGAATCCACACTTTTTCGCAACTCCACCTGATACTTTAACACTAAATTGTACATGACTCTCATTAATTTGAACAAAATTGACTGCTCCCCGCAATAGCTTAAGTGGTATGAATGATACACTAAAGATATGATTTCTTGTGGGAGTCCATGTATACTTACGCTTCATTTGGCCATTAACTTCAAATTCCATGTAGTATGATCGTGACCCATGATCCTGTTCATCAGTACTATGAACAACACAGAGAATGAATCCAAGAAACCGGCGACACAAGTCCTTAGAAGCCCTAAAAGATATAAAACCTTTTTCAAAAGGGAGGACCCACTTTGGTAACTCTGCTCCAAAAAAAGTAACAACGAGATCCTGTTATAAGATAAACTGTTAGAAAGTACCCGAATAGAAGAATTCAATTTTGAGTTTAGTAAGTAATCCTAGCGAATTCCACTTCTAACTAGAGCTCTATAAATGAGTGGAGATACATTGATCCTTGCTTATAATAATATACAAGTCTCATGTGATAGAAATGATTCTTATAAAAGAACGGAAGCCACCTCCATCATATGCATGTACATGTAGAACCACTTTAGATTTATTTGCTTTTCTTAAGCTTCCTATCTATCGTTTTCTGCTGTTGCAATATACAAGCACACACTCCACATTAATATGAGAGAGAGAGAGAGAGAGAGAGAGAGAGAGAAGTCTTACTTGGAAAGGTGCGATTTGCAAAGCAAACTTGCAAAACTCATTACCGTCAGAATGAAAGAGATGGACTTTCTTCGAGCCTGGAATATGTATATGGGGCGAAATTTGCAATGCTAAATCTTCACGGTAAACGATGGATGTTGGAATGCTAGTTATTCTGGTCCCCCCCAGCAATAAAAACCTCAATTTGGGACAACAGGAAGGATTCTCGAGAAACTCCAATTCAGTCAGACTAGTTTCACTGAGGCCTAAATATTTTAAACTCGAAAGTCTGATCTTCCTAGATGGATCAGCAGAATCATCGTACTTTGGAAACCCAATGAAGGATATGCAACCGAGAAGATGCAGCTCTTCCAAGTTATGTAACCCGTATATACTAGACGGAAGACTTACCAGATCCTTGCAATCAGTTAAGCTCAATCTCTTCAAAGAAACAAGATTTTCTATTGATGATGGAAGTTCTTTAATAGCAGTCCCTCTTAATGAAAGACCTATCAGCCTTTCAAGTTTATGTGGAATATCAGGGAACCTTTCCAAATTTTTACAATCTCTAAGATAAAGATGCCGGAGTCTTTTTGTCTTGAGCACATTTGGAAAAACACTAAGTTGAGAGCACCCATCTAAAGTCAACTCCCGTAACTTCTTAAGATATGCAATCGACTCATGGGCTTCTACCATGTTTTCACAACAAGAGAGAACCAATTTCTCGAGATGTGGAGTACATGAGAGGTCAGGGATATGAATTAGGGACTCGCAATAGCTGAAATTAATGTACTTCAATTGTTGGAAGTCCTGCAAATATGGCGGAACAAACATCTCAGTCAAAGTTACTATGAACTGATTTGCTGAGAATTGCGCGCTGTATTGAGAAATAAGTAAACACTTAGAAACTTAACTAATAATTATAGATCTATACATATATGTGGTAAGAGAATGAATTTAGAAATGACAAATAAAAAAGCTAATGAATATAGATCAGAAGTGGGCCACGTGGTAAAAGTATGCTATTGTCATGCCATGTGGCAATCAGAAAAATAAATTGGAGCTCCACGCGGCAACCATGTGAAGGCAGGCCACTGACAAATTTAACCACATGTTATGACATGTGCCAATTGTAGAAGTAAAGTGAATGTCATGTGGCGAGCACCAAAGTGAACATTCTTTCTCTTCTAGTTTAGACTATATCTAATAGCTTTATCTCAAAATATATATTCTATCACAATGAATTTTCCCAAAAATTAAGAAACTTTTTAAGCCATTTAAAGACAATGAAACCAACGTTTTAAAACATTTCGAAGAAAAAAGTTCATATATTCAACTCAAAACCTAGCTTTGACTTTCAATTAGGAAACTAGCGGTATGGTATACCGTGTGGATCTTGTATATCAAATTATTTCTAAACACACACGCATTACAGGCAAAGTTTCTAATATATAATTAATTTCGTCCACTTAGAAATGCTGCTCTTCACAAACTCATTTAAGCATTTAAGAATGCCTTGTTTTACGGCGCAATGCATTCAAACCTTGAAAATTCTTTTTCTTCCGCATATGTTTATAAAATTTCTTTGTATTGTGTATTAGTTTCTAATAAAGTTGTTTCACTTAATTTTTAAATGCCAATTTTGCTGCACGTAAACATATTTCCTACACATATACACATACAAATGAAGTAGACAATGAAGAGGTCTATGTAGGTAAATGCTCACCTTAAATTGTTCAAGCACTACTCCGAAATTGGCTTTGCTCATATCAATTCCCACTAATTTCATTGAACCAGGGGAATATTCTATACTCCGGCAAGCACATCCAGGCCATTCAAACCATTTAAGCCCCTCAGGAAGACATAAAGGACCTCTGAAAGAATCCTGCAGGTTGTGCAAGATGAGCAATCTCAACCTTCTCATTTTTGTAAAAGCATCAGGATGGATACACATCTCTGTCCACTCAGGTAGCCTCAACACTATGGCTTTTACAGCACAATCTTCCTGCACACACAAGATTATTTAGGTTATACATATTTTTAGTAATTATAGTCAAAGAAAAGGAGCACGACTTTGATCATAATAGTAATTCTTACCTTGTCATGTGACAGAACCTCGTCAACATCATCATACAACCATAGTCTGCTGCGTCTTCTGGGATCTTCGCGACATTCTTGGTTCACAATATCCTTACCCATCAATTGAATTAAGTCATGCATTTCTAGGATGTCAAACTCAATTTTTATCAAGGACCTTTTAACAAGAATTTCAAATCCTGCAGCTGTCTCAAGATCACAACTTTGGAGAATTTTCTTTGTATACTGTCTTGTCCACCCCCTAAAGAAGCAGGCAATGTGGAGAAAGATTTCTTTCTCATTTACATCTAATCCCTCATAACTAATTTTGAGCACATTATTGATGGTTTTGTCAGGACTCCTGGAAAGTTTTATTAGTGTACTTTTCCATACATCTTCTGTTCCACCACATAATAAGGAACCCAACACTTCAAGTGCTAAAGGAAGACCTTTAGCATAATTCAGAGCCCCATTTACTAGATCTATTCTGATTTGGTGCATCTGAGAAGTGTGCTTACTCAGCAGCTCACGAGCTTGACTGTCCTCTAGTACTTTAACTTCATACACATGATCTTGATATATCCCCTGACAAGTTAGCAATTGTTTATCTCTTGTGGTAATGATGATCCTACTCCCATTACCAAACCACTTGCCTTCTCCTGCTAAAGCATTTAACTGGCGCAGGTCATCCACATCATCAAGGATGAGGAGAACTTTCTTGCGACCAAGTCTGCATTGTATTATTTCAATACCTTTATCAACATTGGATACTTCTAATCTTTGCTGCAGTAATAATGTATCTTTTAGTAATATATCTTGCAAAGTAGCTAGATCCTTGCAATCTTTCGATGTTTCTCGAACATTTGCCAGAAAACAAGAACCCTCAAATTGTGTCATAATAGAATTGTAAAGGGCTTTCGCCAAGGTTGTCTTCCCTATACCCCCTTGTCCCCATAATCCCACCATGACAACATCATCATTAGATTCAAGGTTTAACATTGATTTCACCTTAACCACTTGAGATTCTATCTCAACCGGGTGCTTAGCAACATGCAAAAGCATTCGGTTAAGGTCATTGGAGATCCGTTTCACAATGTCTTGTATAAGCTTCGACTCATCTCTGACAAAAACGGAAAAAGAAGTTATAGCATCGTTTTAGCAATTTGAATAAGCAATTACGAGCAATCACCAGCCAACAATAACAAAGTAGTGTGTCACATTTTTAGATAATTACAGCCAAAACAAAATGTATTCCCCTCTTAGTTGAATTAGAACTCCGAGAGAACAAGCTCAGGATTCAACTTTTAGTCAACCGATTCATGTATCTATCTACATAAGTGATTCATGTTCTTGATTCACTTATTTTTCTTTTTGATTAATTTATGCACTTAACCAAAAGGAGCTATTTACGACGAACTTTGAACGGCAATTAAGATTACGATCCGAAAATTATTAAAAAACACTGAAGCACGCAGTCATAGCCTCACACGGTCTGTATAGACTAATTATCCTGTATCAAGCGTTGCTAACTGTTTTATTCCTTCCGAAGAAGAAATGGGGTAAGTGCAATAACATTACTTAAACATTTTGTCCATTGGTTGATTAAATTTTAATGTTTTATCTTTTGCAACTGAGCCTGTAAATTTTTCAGCTGATAAAGTCCTAATCTCTAATTTCTATTACCAGAAAGAGCCACGTGTCCATTCTATGATTTTTCTTTTTTTTGGTCGAGTCTATTTCATGGTTAGCCATGTGTGATTTTTCGAACTAAAAATTCCACCATTACTGAGTTTAACACTGGGTTGCCAAAATTGAAAATATGTCGAACTCAATTGACCCAAATGAAATGCAAACAAATCAAATAGTTCACAAACAAAACAGTTAGAGCTTTTATTATACTTTGAGGAGGGCAACAAGGATCCAAAAGAAAGAGCCATAGACCTTACCGAATGAAACGGGGCTTAGCAACAGCCAAAAGCAGAATAATATTGTTCCATGCTCATAGATGTTTTGTTTCCATGCCGGTGAATTTCAATAACTTCTTCGGTGCCAAAAATATTGTCGGTGGAAAAAGACTAATAAATTTATGAAATTGCCAAATTCTTTTATAATTAGCAGATAACCAATTACTAACTTAACAAAACTGATTTTCATTACTTACAGCCTTCAATCTACTAACTTTTATATGAAATTACCAACATAAATTAGAGCTATTTACCAACTTTTGTCATATTAACTAATGACCTACTAGTTTTGAAGTTACCAACTTTTACAAATTACCAATGCTATTTGTTCTTTTAATTTCCCAACTTTTCTATTGGATAACCAACTCTCATTTGAGTTACTCACGACCTCATTTTAAAAATTGCCTCATTTGAGTTACTCACGACCTCATTCTATTTACCAACTTTTGTCATATCAACTAATTTTGAGCATCAATTTTCATTTGAATTACTCGCCAAATTTATTTTTCTTTTAATTATCAACTCATCTTATATTTTGCCATATTTTTGTTTATGCTTTTAACTATATCTTAGATTTACCAACTCATGTACGAAATTACTAACTTTAACTTAAGCAACTTAAGAATTTTTAGGATTTACAAGATGAAGCATCTATACATATACTTACAAAGTTACAATCATGTGTACGTTGATTAACTAATTAATTTATTTTTGTGAAAACAATCTTTATACGTACTTGTAAAGATTAGTTTCTTACACAAAATATGGACTCCACTCTACTTACTCATCATTCAAATGCCATCCGGACAAGCTACCGGCGTTGAAAAGAGCTTCCTTCCATCTCTTCACTTTGTCCGAATCCTTCCCGAACTTGGACTCGTGCTTGTCTAGAGCTCTTTGATAACTCTCTCTTCCCTCTCTCACTTCTTTTGGGTCCACTTTATAAAACACGGGCAGAACAGTGAGGTTCCCTTGCTCCTCGCACTCCATAATCTTTGCCACCTCTTCTAAGCACCACCCTGAAGAAGCGTAGTCCTTGGAGAAAACGATGACTGCGATGTGCGATTCTTCAATGGCCTCCATAAGCATCGGCGATATCTGGTCACCCTTTTCCAGTTCTTCGCTATCCCTAAAAGTGTGTATTCCATCCCGGATTAAAGCTTGGTAGAGATGGCCGATGAAGTTGAGACGCAGTTCTGCCCCTCTGAAACTTAAGAAGACGTCATAAATCTTTTTGGGTTTCAATGAAGAAGCCATTGGATGATGGAGTTTAGTAATCGGCAATGATTGTGAGCTAAAGATTTGAAGCTGTGTTTTCTAGGGGTAATCGGGTCCAGGATGGGTAGGTTCCAAACATGGACCCTGTACTGACCTTGTTATAATCGGTTCTTCTTTATTGGACCTTATACCAAACCCTGTTTGTACTAGACCATATTTTAGAACCACCCTGTTTGGTCCGGTTCTAGGATCAACCCTGTTTCCACTGGAACTTGTTTTACAATCGTCCGATATCCTATAAGGCTTCGAATTTTACATTAATATGCAATAAAACAACGTAATCCTCCTAATTTTTATTGAAACATTAAGCGCCAAATAATGTGGTTCAGCAACATGGAAATCAACACCCCATTAGTTTATATGTCCTCTGGAGCATGCAGTTGTAATAATGTCCAAATGCTCTATTTGTGCTGACCAATAGAGCAAGACAATCCCAGAGTTCAACCAAATTATGGAAGATCAGGCCAAGTTTGTAATTCTTCAAGGGTGCAAGCTGTCTAGAGACCTTGAATCGAACCTACCAACTTTGGCAAACCAGCCCCAGATAAGCGCAACCGAGACCTGTGAGGAAATCATAAGAATCTTCGCATCAGCTTTGGAGAAATTGATGATGGACATGAACCGTAAGGAATCAACTGAAGGTCATCAAAGTTGCTTTCCCAAGATATTCCTAACATACCTACTCCAAATGCTGTATATAAAGATACGTATGATGATTAGATAATGTCTGTGATTTATATATCATCATCAACTCTGCGCTTGCGTGATGGAGGAGATAGCTTTTCTTTTTGGTCGAATGGAGGAGATGGGTTAAGCATGAAGAGTTTCCACTGCTTTTCATGTGAAACATGCATGGCTTCAATATGCACACATAGCTAAAACACAAAGTGTAGTTTCCTTAAGACTACAAGGATGACTCTCTCTCTCACTGAGCTACACAAACATTGTTTAATCAGCAGTTCAATAATAAACTAGTCCGAGGGGCCTAGTGAAGCAGAAATTCCCCAGGTACTTCCCAAAAACACAGACCCACCAAAGGTCTAAAAGAAGCATATCTCCCAGATTTTACAAGAGTGCCATATAAGAATTTGAGCACCCACAGGATCCTCGTCGTCATATATTTCTTTGGGTTATTCTTTTTTTTTTTCTTTGGGTTATTCCACAGGATAGAGATACAACCACAACCGTATCCCTAAATTCTCATCCTCTTTGATTTGTCTCTAAGCTGTAACACTTCTGGTCTCTGAGGCCTCGTAAGATATTGCTCATTGGGTCTCTCACCAGTCTCTGTCTCTCCCTCTCTCTCTCTCTCTCTCAACAGAGCAATCTTATATTTTAGGTCAGTAACATACAACCGCAAAGCCCAGATCATCCAATCCTTCGGAACCGAACCTCCGACCCTCCCAAAAAGGCAAAGGGAAAAGGTGTTCACCAAAAAAATTCAATTCCGGACTCACCTCGCTCTGGAATAGCTGTGTCGGAGTGGGCGAGCTGCGAAAGAGAGGCAATGGCGGCGAGTCTGGGCCCAGCGACAAGAAGACAAGAGGTGCGTTCCTGCGGCGCACCAACAAGAGGCGAATCGGCTAACGATGATGGTGGTGACTGGCGAGGGTGCGGTGGATATAGGGTTGCTGGGCAAAGGTTGGCTGTGTATAGAGGGTTCCTGCGAATCGCAGGCTGCGATTGAGAGAGAGAGAGAGAGAGAGAGAGAGAGAGAGAGAGAGAGAGAGAGAGAGAGAGAGAGAGAGAGAGAGAGAGGCAGGATCGCACGAGCTCGAAGAGAAAGAGAGAATCGCATGCTGCGATTGAGAGTGCGAAGGATCGCGCGAGCTCGGAGAGAGAGACGCAGATGGAGAGAGAGAAGGGTCAGTGAGTGATATGGAGGTGAGATTTCGATTTTTCTTACTCAAAGCATCAGTTAATTTATAGGATGAGATTCAAAAGGGTCAACGGCTCCAACCGTCCCGGTATCTGCGTCATGTGCAAAATATGCGTAGGTGTCCTCCGGAGATGGGGTTGACAATGGAGAGTGAGCGTGCATCGAAGACGCCGGCCGGCTTCTGATTGGGTGAGACTTGTGGATGATGCCGGCCTAGGTAAGGTCGACGCGTAAGGGTCGCTGTGGATGCCGTCGCTTGAGATTGGCAACTAGTGAAAAGGAAAGAAAAAAAAAATGAAGAGGCACGGTTCCTGTGAAAAAAGTAAACGGAATTGTGTGCACGCAACAAAAATACAAATAAACTTTCTAAATGACTGAAGAGGTAATCAAAATGAAAAATAGTAGATACACACTGGGAATTTTTTAATTTACAAAATAAGCATCTCTAATGTACCTAATGGTATGATATTGAATCGTGTCATGAGGAAAGGACATATGATTAGATATGATTAGCTGAGTATCCAGGAGCCTTTAACGTAGTTATTAGACTTAGAATGATAAGCTACGAAGCCACTAGTCACCTTTTGATGATCATAAAGTTATTGCTGCACAACAAGGATGGAATGGATCGACAGAAGTAACTTGAACATCTTTCTTGAGGATGCACTCAATGTGCTCTTTCCAAATACACCTTAATTGATTTCTTAATCTCCAATCAACCACAAAATCACCCTTAAGAAAAAAAGAGAAAAAACACTATGCTTGAAATAACCCTATGTCCAAAATAGTGCCTTAATAGTAGTTGCGGTGGAAGGGTTAATAAAGAAGTAACCGATGTCAGGAAGCATTGCTATTTTTTTGGAAAAATTCCAAATAAAGATCTGAAGTGGACCAATTTTCTCAAATAAGGACCCGAAATTAACTTTGTGTCAGATAAAAACCTAAAGTGAACCCATTGTCTCAAATAAGGAGCCGAAGTGGTTGAATCAATTCCAAATAAGAACTTGAGCTTAGTGGTCAACCAAATATTTGCCGACTATCGAGCATGTGACATTTCTAATGACTAGAGTTTGGGCAATTTTGTCCAAAAAATAAAAGGAAAATTAACAAATCCTAAAACAGAAACAAAAAAAAAAAAAAAACCTAGGTTTTCTACGGTCTCCTCGTTCCTTGTACCCGTCCTTTGCAAAGTCAAAGACCGAAGTTCTCCCCATTCCTTGTACCCATCCTTCGCAAAGTCGAAGACCCAAATTCTCTGCCGGTTGAGGCACGGATTAAAAAACAAGAAGAAAACCATGCTTCTTTCTTTGTTTGCGGAGACCCAAATTCTTTGCCGGTCGAGCAAGGGGAGGAGTGACGAGAATCGAGTCATGACGACGACCGGGCAGCGATTTGGTTGAGGAACAGCGAGGGAGAAGAAAGAAGAAAACATAAACATCTAAATAAATAACCTAAACTTAATTAATTTAGAATTTTCCATTTTTTTTCAAATAACAAATTTTTGACAAAATTGCCCCTATTTTAATGGATGGAAAATGTCTACTAGCGAGCTAAGGTCCTTAATAGAGATTAACTTGATCACTTCGGGTCCTTATTTGATACAAAATTCACTTCAGGTCCTTCTTTGAAACAATGGGTCCACTTCGGGTTCTTATTTGACACAAAGTTCACTTTGGGTATTTATTTGAGAAAATAGATTCATTTTGGGTCCTTATTTGGAATTTTCCCTATTTTTTTTTTTTCCTTGAATTTACTAGGTTCTTGATTATTTGGTAAGGCATGTATATCGATGGAAATTCTTGAAAGAGCTGAAAAAATGGAAATGAAGGAAGTTGGGCATTCTCTTAACGGTGTTTGCTAGTTTTCCTACCCACACCTTTTTGTTCCAATTTAGTTATGTGAGGAGTGAATGACGTAAATGTTAGTATGGCTGAGAACAAAGGCTTGGACTATGGCAGACCAAGAAATACAATAGGTTTGTGATTTTTTCTTTTTTTATAATTTTCTCTAATTTGTTCGTGAGTATTGCATAAGTTATCTACCATGTGCATTTCTTTTACTTTATTATGAGAGATTAGACAACGCATGACTATGTTAAGGATGTGTCTAGTAGTTTTTACTCTCTCTCTCTCTCTCTCTCTTTTAAAAAAAAAAAAATTGCAGTGTGAACCATTACTCATGTTAACTAATTTTTACTTATTCAAGCCCCCGGACCACTCGCCTGTCTAAGCAATCGAAATCTACTTCTATTCTACCAAAGAAGTGGAACCAAAAATGTAAAATATAACCGGGACATTAGGGGATGATGGAATTGGGGGTTGTTGAGGTGATGGTTCATAGTGAAGGCGGTGGTTGAGTTCATGCTTTGGGGACCCTCATGAAAATTGAAGCGATTGAACCTGTCAAAATGTCTCATAAATCCTTTTTTTTTTTTACCTATATGGATGTTAAATAAGTTATATATGATATAATAATATTAAGTAAATAAGTCATATATAAGTATTAAAAAGTCATAAATGAATTTACAACTTACTTAAACTCAACCCATTTCTATTACTTTTTCTTTAGTCCCTTTGGCCTTCACTTGATCTCTCACTCACTCATTTCGCACTTTCATCTCAGTTTGGCAATGAGTTTTCGTAGATTGGATTAAATATCAAATTGTTTTACCAATATAAGTCGAGCGCATACGGATTATTAGATTTGTACTTTGTGAAAATGAGTCAAAACAAGCTATAAATCTATTTGGATTGAACCATTTAATCCCACCCATCCATTCAACAGACCTACCCCCAATCATGGTTATGGTACGGCAGGCAGGCGAGCAATTACAGAAGCGAAAGTGCTCGTGGTGCCCACAGAATGGTGCCAATGACGATGAAGGTGATGAAATGAAAACGATTTGGTTCGCCCTTGACGTATTTAGTCAAGCAGATCATTTCCGTTAGCTTGAATTACCTGGTTAATGGAGTGATCGTAGGTGTCTTTGCACATAATCGGATCAACCTTATATAGAACAATATGCTCTTTAATTCGACACGATAGAATACTTCCATGACCCGAAATCGCCACCGGCAAGGCCAATAACAATATTAGCTTGTGTGATTCTACTAGCATTGACGACTCCGTTGTTTGTGGCCAATCAAAGTGCAAGAATGGCTTGTTTGGCTGAACCAATCAGATGGTGCCACAGAACCTCAAAATGTTCTTTTTTCTATTACAACTAGAGAGAGAGGGAGAGAGAGAAGCAACAATTCCTTCAAATCTCGCAATGAAACCATCATCAACTAAAACATGCAACTTTCGGAAGAAACTGAGAATTTGATGGGTAAATAAGGAATCTATCCTTCCATCGTTTTGGGAAGCCTAAATAGCCCAGCTGTTTCCCTTATCCGTGAAAAGTTTATGCATATGGTTTGGACTTCAATCAGGATCTCCTTGACTGCCCAAAATCATTAACATACAGAAGAAGGCAGAAAAACAAATCATGTAAGAAATAGATCATCCCACCAATATCGTTCTACATGACACTGAATATTCTCTTCATTCATTTCGCTATAGCTGGACGGCATACTCAAAACGAATAGCAAGCAGATTTCATTCCATCACATGGATTTTGGTTCATCGTAGAAAAACAAAAACAGAGCGCTCAATCTTGACCCACATTACCAAAAAACTATTTCAGGTGTCATAATCCCTGCAGATATCAAATTCTGCAAACGCACGCAGAACACACGGGATTCCACCTTAAAAGCCCAACAAGAAAATAAACAAAGGACAATCCAAACGCATAAAGGATTCTTACAGTTCTTGAATGTGCCCGATCTCAGGATCTCCTTGACTCATCGATCTCAACTCATTTTGTTTTACTTTGGTTTTGCGTGGGTTAGCAACCATGGAATCTTTCTTTTCTCTCGCATTCGTTGCCCATCAAACTCTCTCCATATAATTACAATAACCTGGGAAATTTTTAACAGCGTTCAGCACATTACAAGTGATACAGTAAAAGGGAATTTACTTGAATTGGTGACGGTTTATCAAGGATGACAAGACAATAAAAGCTTGTTAAAGTGGTTTGGACAAGTGAAACAATGACCTTGAGATTTTTTTGCCAGAAGATGTACATTTTGATGGGACTGTATTGAGAAAAGGTACATGAGGCCTTGGGTTCTGCCGGGGGAAACCATGTAGGGATCCCTTGTTCGTAAAAGGCTTTAGCTATTGTTGTCAGGTGTTGGGGATTGCAAATTCATTTTCATGATTACCATTGAATTCATTGTTGTATCATGTTATATTATTCTCTATATGCATGCTAATTAGCTAATCTAATAAAATTGGTTTTGTCCTTTAGAATGCACTGCGGCAACAACAGTTTGTACGAGAAGTTCTAATACAATACAATCTCTGCAATGAACCTTGGTATGTTTCATTTTCCCATTTGTTATTTCCAGCAGTTCGTCTTCTATAGAGTTGAGCTTTTCAAGCACTATAATCTTGGAATTTATACCTTCTGTTTTGGTTTAGCATGTCGGAGGAAGCTGCCCTTGTCAATTTTATGCATAAGTACATACGTATACTCTCAATTTCTGCTGGCTTGAAGTGCCCCGTGCTGTCATCTCTTCACTCCCGCTTCTGGAGCTTATTTTGGATGGAACCCCTTGACCTTTTGAGCGACATGTTTTTTATGTTCTTACCACCAATCACATTCCTGAAAGGATGGGAATGGTCCATACTTAACTCCCCGCACTCATGCAACTACATGTGGGAATAGAGGAAAATTGGGCAAAATATATAGTGTTTCCAGGGAAAATCGTGTAAAAGATATAGTGGTTCATGGAAAGTATACCATATCACATATCCTGTGTCAAATTTGGTCAATGGCTAAATGTGCACCTAAAGAATTAACCTCGCCATCACCTAAGGCTACATGTTTAAAATAACCTACATACTTAAAATCACCAACTTACCCATTAATGAAAAGTTAAGGTTAACATGCTTGATTGATTGTAGCTTGTAGGACGAGGGCCTGTTATGTATTTTGTCTTGGTTGCGCATGCTTAGGTTATTAACTGGTCAGCTCTAAGTCATGTGCCTCTATCTTGCTTGCTAAGATTCTGTTCATTTGATTAGTGGTGCCCTGATAAATTGCAAGTGCTTTTTGTGTAGGATTAAATATAGCTTGAGCATTGTCGCGGACAGGGCCTGAAAAAGTGTCACGCCCCGAACCCCGAGCGCGCGCACATCCCACAGCGGTCGATCAAATATGCGACATCCCAGGACACGTCGCCGACCCATTCATTTATTTACGCATGCAGAAGCGAAACAAATCCCCTGACAACAAAATACGGGATAGAAAAGCAGGAAGCAAAACCACAACATAACACTTAAACATAATTCAACAGAATTACAAACAGGGATTTACGGCTAACAGTCTACAAAAGACTGGCCCTTAAAAAGAGGTTATCCTACGACCTACAAGTCGTACACGATCTCCAATCCTTATGACTTCACCTCTCCAACTCCTCAAGGCCAACCAAAGCTATCTCGTCCGCTCATCCACTGTGGGGACCCGAAATGGTTATTCAATAACCACCGAGACAACGTCTCAGCAAGTTCAACCCCTAAACCCCTATTAGAAAGAAAATACACCTGGGTGGCCTAGCCACAAAGACACAGAGAACTTACCTCGCCTCAATTCCTTCTGCAGTTAGCACAGTTCATATCACTCAATCATATGCAATAATGAGAACTTAAACAACCGGATCGCATTCACTTTCATATAACTAACAACCACAGGGTCCTGATTATAAGACTAAATCGTTATGACACGTCCCATTCCATGCCACACAATTCCGTCCCATAATCCGACACATCAAATTCACTCATCATGCGTTCCAATTATTAATCACTGCCACACAAGGGCATAGCCTACTCGCAGTCGGGCTATCTACCGCATATAGCCAGCATCGCCTCCCCTCATGGAGCGCGGCCCAAGACGTCGACGGCATTCCCGAAGGAGCATCGTCTCCCCTTGGAGCACGGCTTCGTCTCTACGTCGACGGCATTCCCGAAGGAGCATCGATCCGGTCGGCCCACCTCTACTCAAGCGATCGGCACCACGTCACTCTCTTGACGGCATTTCTAGAAGAACAAAGGTCCGGTCGGCCTAGCCACTCTGCGCGACCCGAGCCACGTCACTCTCTCGACGGCATTTCTAGCGAGAATAAGGATCCGCGGCCTAGCCACTCATCAAGCGACCCGAGCCTTTCAACTAGCACACGACAATTCGATACCAATCCTTGGATACTTTACATTTCACTCACATAATCCAATTACAATATTAACCATTAACAAACCAATTTCAATGCCGAACTCGACACTTGGGATTTTCTAAACAAAATCCATCATTTTCACAATCAACAACAATTTGCATTATCCAATCATCAAATTCATAATCTGAATACACAAAGAGAATGCACGAAATTTTGAGAATTTAGGGTCCCAAAACAATTTTCAGAATTTATTAAATAATTAAATTTATTCCGAAATCAATTAAATAATAATATCCATATTTTTCACGATCCACACTTAATTTATAAAATCCAGTCGTCAATTTCAAAATTCTGACTACACAAAGACCGACCGGACGAAATTCCGAGAATTTAAAGCTCGACAAAAATTTTCGGAATTTAATAAATAATTAAATTTATTCCGAAAATAAGTAAATAATAATATTTTAATAATTTCGAATAATAATATATTATTAAATTATTCAATAATTTCGAGATATTTAAATAAATCAAAAGTAAATTCCTTTATGTCACATCAATGCTTATATTAATATAAACCTTCATTTAGCCTTAAATTAAACTCACTTTAAGCTAATTAAACACATTGATATAATCCACACTTAAATAAATTAAACCAACCACCTAATCACAATTAACATAAACTAAGCACACCTAAAGCATAATTAACCCTCTAAGCGAGGTTTAGTGAGTTAAACTCACCGGATTAACGAACCGAGCGGACCAAAACGACGGGGACGCCGAGGAGAACAACTTTCCTCAAAGCGGGCCGAGCATCCGGGCTCGGGAAGGCGGCAAAACGGGCCACGAAGGGGCTGCCATACCCATTTTCTGGGTTGCTGTTCGGGGCCGAGAGGGAGCAAATCCGGCGCCGGTTCGGGCGGCCAAGGGCGGCGGAGGCAAGGCGAAGCTCCGGCGGGCTAGGGCGGAGGTCGACGGCGGCTCACGGCGGCGGGGACGAGCTCCGGCAGCTCTCGCACAAGCTGAACAGCAGCTCGAGATGCCGGCCAAGCGCGGGCGGAGTGCGGACGCGAGCGGACCGGCGAGCGGCGCACGGGCGGCGCGAGGCGGACACACGGCGACGGCGGCGAAGGAGGTGGACGGCGAGGGGCTGCTTCGGCTTCTTCCTCTGCAATTTTTCTGGTCTTCGCACACCAACCATGGAGGAGAGAGGCTACGGGGGAGAGAGGAAGAAGAGAGGGAGGAGAGAGAAGATGGGGGCTTTTTCTTTTCTTTTTCTCTTTCTTTAATCCCTCACACGGCCACCGCGACCTCACACGAGGTCATCTTCCACTATCTCTCACAACCTTTCTCCAACGCTCATTTTACCTTTCCGCACGCACGAAACTTTGTACAACAAATTCTTCAATTCCACTTGATTCTCTTCCAATCAATCCAATCGTTCATAAAATTAATCCAACGTCACCACACTTCAATTCACATCTTCACTTGTCCATGTAACCAACTTAACTCCCAAAAGCACAACCAAAGACGAGCCTACTATTTCTCGAGCCAAATTAACCATTTTCTGATTTAATTTGCC